>NW_007726805.1:484957-521156 GCF_000696425.1 Galeopterus variegatus
AGTAGCTTTGTATCTTTAGGAGTGCTCCTCTGATTATAATTACAAAATATAAAAATTAAAAAGTGAGGAACCAAAAGCAGGCAGAAACTGCCGAACTGACCCTTGAAATTAGTAAACTGCATTCGGTGAAATTTGTATTTATAAAGGTTATAGCCTAAAGACATTCCCTAGTTACCACAGTGTGGGGCAGCTAAAACTCAAGCAGAAGGCCACAGTATTAATGGCTCAAACAGCAAGTGGACAGTGTTTGGCTGTGGTAGTGTGAGTATTGTAACAGGATTTTTTTGAATGACAAAGAAAAAATTTTTACTGTGAGGATAAATTCTGGCCACCTCAGAAAAATTTTAAGACAGCTGCTATATAGCTCAACTATGCAATTCAGTACAAGACATGTTTGCTGTATGCCTGGGTTAAGGGGTTTAATATAATTTTTAAAAACGTTGACCCACTCCTTTTTGGGGAATATAGTGAACCACACAGCCTGAGAAACTATTTGCTATAAACCCTTAGAAATGCTGGGTAAAATATAACAAACTTAAAAAAAAAATGCACGTCTGAGTTGGAAGGAAAATAAAGAATTTCCCTAGAGTTCAAAAACAAAGAAGGAAATAAAAGCAAAGCCATGGTTACAAGTGGATACTGCAGCTGCCCTTGGAGGATTTGCTATCTCAGTGACACAGGGCTTGGGACTTAATATTCCTTCAAAGACATAATACAAGGCCTCACACTTCTCTCCTCCTCCCTCTATTTCTACCTAAGAGCAGCTCAAAGGGCTCCAATTCCAGGGTGGACTAAAACAATTCACCTATTGGAAGAGGGAGATAACACACAAGTTTACCTGTATTGACCTAGGCTCTGGATGGTCAAGAAGAAAAAAATAAGTGTTTCAGAAGAATTTGCAACCAGAGACCTGCCCTTAACTGGATTTGGAGTTTAAATTTTCACTACAGAGAAGTACAAATTATTACCCAACCAAAACATTTAACATTAAATAGTCCTAAGTCTGTGATAGCCCTGGTTATCAGCAAAAGCAAACAAAAAGCCTCTAAGAACAAATATACCCTCAATATAGGCAGTAGGAAAATTCCCACAGGTAAAGCTTAAACAGATATGAGCTTTGTTAAAATAAGTTTGGCCTAAAGGTTTCTCTGGGTATAGTGAACTACAACCTAACTTGATATATAAACAGACTGTATCCTACTCTTGGAACAAGTAGTGGAGTTTCAGCCAATTACAGGCAGCCCACTGTTTAAATTGTGTTCAAATAAGGCAAACTCCCACCTGTAATGAATCCAGCTGTTTCTGTAACTCACTTCATTTTCTGTACATCACTTTCCATTTTCTGTCAATAAATCTTCCCCAAACACGTGGCAACCCCAAAGTCACTCCGAACCTGTTCGGGTTCTGGAGGCTGTACGATTCGCGAATCATTCTTTGCTCAATTAAACTGTTAAATTTAATCTGTCTGAAGTTTTTCTTTCTTTCTAATAGCTTTCAATACAAAGTTACAAAACTCGTAAGAAAACAAACCATCGTAAGGATTAGCAGAAATAAAAAGAGAAGTAGTACCCCAAGGACTTCAGATAATAACACAGAAACTATAAAATAAAAAAGTTAAAAATCACTTATTGAAAAAAATAAGAAAAAAAGAACTTCTTGGAACTTCTGCTTGCCAGAGTTGAGGTACGTGAGAGACCTGGTTGGGTCACCCGCTGCTACCGGAAGTGTCTTGGTGGAGGTTGCTACCGTGCATGTGCCCCGTGCACGTGCCATGGTTTTGGCTAAGCCAAACCACACTCGTGCTGCGGCCGCCGCAGCAGCAAGACGGCAACTTGAAGGAGCAGGAGGGTGGGCGGGCGCTTGGTGGGGCCCGAAGTTTCATCGGTGCCACCGCAGCCATGGCCCTGATCAAGGTGACTGCTGGTACGGCCAGGCCTGACCCTCCCCCGTCAAATTCTTTATTGATGATATACTGACACTGTATTCCACAACCTTGCTAAACGCACTAGTCCTGTAGCTTTTTTGTTGATTCTTTGGGGGTTTTTACAGAGACAACTGTGTCATCTGTGAATAAACAGTTTTATCTAGTATTTTTTCTTTTCAATCTGTATACGTATATTTCTTTCTCTTGATTTACCTCACTGTCCAGAAATTTCAGTGCTATGTTGAATAGGAGTGGTGAAAGCAGAAATCCTACTTTTGCTCTCAAAGTTAGGGAGAAAGTATTCAGTCTCTCATCATTAAGTATAATGTCACTTTTTGCGTTTTTTCAGATATCCCTTCTTGGATTGAGGAAGTTTCTTTCTATTCTTAGTTTATTGAGAGTTTGCATTATGAATAAATGTTGATTTTTATTTGATGCAAAAAATAAGAAAAAGATCACACTATTGTGAAAACACACAGATTTGAAACAGAGAAAACACATCTGAAGAAAATTAGTAAACTAAAATATAGATCTGAGGAAAGCACTCAGAACGGAACACAAAGAGAAAGATGGAAGGTTAAGAGACAAATAGGAAAGAATGTGAAGTTTCAACAAGATTCGAAGAGATATTGGCAGAGATAATACTTTAAGAGATATTTGCTGAAAATATTCCAGAGTTAATGTGAAAAGTCAAACTATTTCCTAATGAAAAATTATGTACTGAGGAACTGAATTTCAGAAACTAAATAGCAAAATTTTATCAAAAACTCACATGATTAAATCTTCTTGTGAAGGCAACTGCATTTGGTGCAGAACTATATTTTTCTTTTTTATTCCATCCACAACTTGAAAGCTCCTGGAAAATTAAGGTGAAAAATTAAACATAAATTCAAGAAATAGCCCAGTTTTCTTGTCATATGAAGGGTTTCAAAACATTAAGGACAGTTTGTGTCCCTTTCTAGAACCACTTTATTTAATATGAATATATCTAAATTATAACCATTCAGTTAAATCACAAAAGCAAATTTTATTAGTAAAATATAGGAGTAAATATATATTTGTCTTATAAAACATAGGTAAACTTATATTCCATAGAGAGAATACTGGTGGATTCTTCTCTGAAGAGATTTGAAGAAGAAAAAATGTACAGATCATGAAAGTTGAACATCGACATCATATAGTGAAGACTATTGGTTATGAAGCCCTATTCAATCACTCAGAACTCTCAATCAGTTTTTTAGTATCTCACTATTTGAGCTGACAGTCAACGATCCCGAATATTTGAAGAAATCTCTAATAAAAGGATTCTTGATCCCCCAAAGAGTCTGTAAATAAAATTCAAAGATCCCAAGAACTTGGATGTAAAAAAAATTAATTTTTATTGTACATTAACCTCTAACTGAAATAAGACATTCCTTTTCATTGTAACTATAGGTTATGATGATAATACATGTGATTTTGTCACCAATAAAAATCATAGATATTTTCATATTACATTACAGCTGATGCAGATATCTAAAAGTATCATTTACACTCCAGTACTTCATAATTATGTTAGTTATAAGACCCACCTCTCAATCTTACTTAATATGTTAATGAGGAAGCACATATATTGCTATATAACCGAGGAAGGAGATGACAATTATAGTTTCAACACAGCAGATAAGCAGTAAATGCTTTGGAGACATAAATTACTAGCTTTTTTAACCTTAAAATTAGATTATAATTTTCAAATTTGAAATTATTGAAAGAAAAATTGAAATGACAAAAGCAATTCTACAGTTCAAAAAAATGCTTGGTATTCAAATAACCTATATATATGCTCATTTCATATTATCTCCCTGTAAGGGAAGAAAATATTTAGTGGTAAATATATTGACACAAAAATAATACATGACATGATATTAAAAACACCAAACTTCTAGAAAAAATTTTTTGTTCTTTCTAAAATCACAGCATACTTACATAACTACATAAAGACATCATATTTTAGGACAAAGTTCCTAGGAATAATCCATAAATGTTGAATTTGTTTATAACCAACTAGTATAATTTCCAAATTTATATTAATAATATAAAGTATCTCTATCAAATTACAATTAAACTTATCAAACCACTCAAAGTAGCCATTTAACACAGAATTCAAACCCAATTACAGATCTTTATACATAAGGGTGATTTCATTTTCCTATTATAAGTAATGCTACATTATAAATAATAAATATCCTTGCACCTTTTCTGACATTTCTGATCATTTCCTAAAAATATGGTTCTAGCAGTGAAATCACTAGGTCATAGAGTATGAACTTTGTCAAGGCTTTGACACCTGTCAAATTGCCCTCCTGAAATACTGAATCACTTTCACTACTAGTTTCACAACGGTCTTATCTAAACTAGGTATATTTACTTCTCTTTCTACATATTATTGCCTTAATTTCCCCAAGTGTGAGACTAATTATATTTGTTGTTAAATAGAAAGAAAAAAAGGTGGGGAGGGGGCTGTGAATCACCCATCACCAAAAGAACCTATGTAAACATCTTCCCAATCTTCTTTATGTGCATACGTGGACCTGTTTTTTTAATTATTTATTTAAAGTACCCAATATACCTGTTCTTTACTGTGTGATTTAACCTACCAATTGTGTTTTAGAAAGTCATTCCCATCCTGAGAACAGAGATATCTTAATAACAGCAATAATAATAAGAGTTAACACTACTACAGAGATTACTACATGCCAGTCTAAGTGCTTTGTACATATCAACTAATTTGATCCTATCTTCATCATTATAATTAGTCATGATAAATAAGGAATCCAGAAAAAATACTGGCCAATTATGCCTTCATTTTTTACATTTAAAAAAACTATAATGCTTTTCTGACTCCTCAAATAAGAAATGCTGAGAGATTTTAGAAAGTCCATCCAATTCTTAGAATATTTCAACATCATTAATGGAAAAATGCTTTGCCACTTTCAAAAAACTGTTGCAAGCAGACTGAAAAAAGAGAGAAAGAGAGATGTATAGTCACATTATTTGGGAGCAAATGAGCTAAAGTTCCCCTGAAGCCCTCAATTCCAAAGAATCTTATAATTAGAAAACATAAAAAGACAAACAGATTTTTTATCCTCATAAAACGGTAGTTTTTGCTTCAGAAAACATTTCCCTCTCTGAAACAATGTCACGTTACTAGCCTATCTACCTTACTAGCCTATCTACCGCAACAAACAAAACTATAAAGATGGAAACAAATTAACGGTTGCCAAGGGTTAAGGATGGGGGAGAGAGGGTGAAGAGTAGTGGGATGTGTGTGACTATAAAGGGGTAGCACAATGGAGAGATCTTTGTGGTAATGGAATCTTGACTATGGTAGTGGTGAGACAATGTACATATATGACAAAATGTCATACAACTATGCAGACATTATTGTAAAAACATCAATTTCCTGGTTTTGATATTGTACTATAGTTAATGTAAGATGTAACTGCTCAGGAAAACTGGGTGAAGGGTAAATGGAACTTATCTGCACTGTTTTTGCAATCTCCTATGAATATCTATCTCTGCCCCCCCTTTTTGTTTTGCACCTTCCTGTGAATCTAATTATCTCAAAATAAAACATTTAAAAAAAACAATAAAAACAAAAATCCACTTAATGGATTATGAAGCTAAAATTGCACTGGGACTCCAGGAACTCACCCACTACTGCCTTCTTAAACCCGGCAGTGCATTTACAGTTTCCTGGCCTTGAAGGAATTTTGACCTGGCCCACCTCTACCTCTAAATAGTCACTAAATTTCTCTGTGAGAAGAACTGCTTTTCTCTTTGTCTCTATCTCTTTTTGTCTCAGACTCTAGAATCTTCCTCTAAATCACATTAGAATATAATCTGAGAAATAAATTCTGCCACAAGTGTCACCTTATATATCGACAGTTTATCAGCCTGGTCAAGAGTAATTCTACACTAAAACATCTCACATGAACACCAAAAAGTTGAAGTCAACTTGGTGACTCACAGGATGCTTTTTTTAGGGTCTGATTAAAGAATAAGACTGTGTTTTATACTATGTATATAACCCTCCATTTCAGTAAAGGCTAAATGAAGTATAGCAGTCTTGACACTCCTAAAATTTGTTCCACTGGATTTAACTTGCAATTTTAAAATCAGAGAGTAAAGACAAATCTTCAAGTAGTAACTCAGATATGTACAAAGGTAACTTCTTAGTGGTTATTATAAGTATATTTGAAGAATATTCATGGATTCATTTTGAACCATATTTAACTTGCAATTTTAAAATCAGAGAGTAAAGACAAATCTTCAAGTAGTAACTCAGATATATACAAAGGTAACTTCTTAGTGGTTATTATAAGTATATTTGAAGAATATTCATGGATTCATTTTGAACCACGAAACTACTGAGCCCAAATTTCAGTTGCATTTTTTCTGGAAGCACATGGGAAAGCAAAACCCCACAACTGATGACCACCTACCCTATGAAAGAATTACTGAATTCACAGGAGTCACAGCTTCTCTTAAGTCTTGTAGGTTTGTTCTGAAAAGTGAAATTCTTGATCTAAATTTCATCTTGAAGGTTCCAACACTCTTAAAAGGACTGTTCTAAGGGTGATGTTGTAGGGATACCTATAGATAGAAGAAGAGAAAAGGCCAATATAGACCAGCATGTAGACAAGACTGAGGGAAGAAAAGAAAAAGTAATGGAATCTATAAAAGACTGGTGGGATAGGGGCACGGGGGCAGGGGACTCTCAAAGCAGAAGATAATTATTGCTGAGGTATCTTTGTGTTCAAAAGTGGAAAACTTTAAAGGCATATGTATATCCATTAGCATTCAACCTATATGGCTACTTAGAAAGAAGTCTGGCCACAGATGAAGTGCTTACTACTACTCCTATATTTTTAATCCTCAAAATAAGCTTTGGAACTATAAAACTCCATAAGACAAATCAATAATACCCCTTATCTTTTCTAATATACTCACATTCTCTTCTCTTCCCTCCTCCCAATATCTTAAAGCTGCTTCTTTCATGAGATCAGAGATAAAGGCAGGAGCTGTCTTTTGTCACTGAAACCATGATATACTTACTCTTCCAAACAATTTTCTTTACTTTCTCTAGTCCTAACCTAAGCCTAACTTTACTAAAGGTTAAGAAAGTTCACGGTGATGAATAGCAATAATACAAATTGACAAAACAGCTGCATCTTGCTTCTAATAAAAGTTTATTTTTATTTACAAGAAAAATTTGAAGTCTACCTGTCGTCTTTTTCTTCAAATTTCTCACTATATATACTATTTACATTTTAATTTTAATGCAAATGATAATTTTCATTAAAACAAGAATAGAATTATGATACTCCTGATGTTGGAACTTTGGATGTTGCCGAGCATATGGTCTCTTGGCATACACATTAAAGTTTGCACAGAGAAAGTTTTTATATGTATTGTCAGAAATATCTCAACTGTAAGTTTTTCAAAAATATTTTAGTAAAATTCATAATTATCTATTATGTATTTTCTCTCATTTAACCAGCATTCTTCCTCAATCTCACGGAAAATCCTTCAGATACAGTCAATGCTTCCTCAACATGAAAGAACTCACACTGGAGGGAAGCCGCATAAATGTATAAGAGCCTCCTAAAAGAAAACAAACCTTCATGATCAAAAGAGAAACCACACTGGGGAGAGCTATGTATATAAGAAAAGAAAAGCAAGAGAGCAACTGTAGTGGATTGAATTATGTCCCCCCAAAACTCAATGAAGTTTGAACTGTGTCCCCCAAGTTTTATGTACTAGAAACTTAGCCCCCACTGTGACTGTTAAGAGGGTGGGAAATCCTATTATGGTAAATGAAAGGTAGAGCCTTGAAGAGGTGATTAGATTGTAGGACCATGCCATAGTGAATGGATTGAAAATGGTGGTCAGGGTCATGGTTTGGAGGGCTTTAAAAGGAGAGTGAATGAGAAGGTTGCTCTCTGTCTTGCTCTCACTGCTCCGCCACTTTCCCAATGTGATACCCTGCCATTAACTGAAGTCACTACCAAAAAAAGCCTTCATCACATGTGTTCCCTGGACTTTCGACTTCCTAGCCTCTGAAACTGTAAGCAATAAATTTCGTTTTCTTGCAAATTACCCAGTTCTGTGTATTTTGTTATAAGGAACAGAAACAAACTAATATAGCAACTGTGTGAATCAAAGAATTGTAAGGATATATATATAGTGGTTGAGTGTAGATGATGGAACTACTAATAACTTTTTTCCTTCCTTGTAATCACTATAATTACAGTTGCAACAACTCTATTATTGTGTTTTCTTCCCACCACTAAGAGAAAGGCTACTTATTGGAAAGAAGGGAGAAGAGCAAAAAGCCTGATTTAGTGTGAGAGGAATCATTATCCACAGAAGCTTCGAAATTTAGCCATGTGCTTAGGCCAATGAACCATAAGATTCTTGGGATTTCTGTAACACCAGCTATTGGAACAACAGGGCAAAGTGTTGATACCAGAGGTGGAAAGGCAGCTGTCAGTATAAATACGACTGACTGAGCTGAGACTTGTATCAGGCCCAGCAACCATGTACAGACACTAATACTCATATTTCTACAGCCAATGAGCTGCAGCACTGCAAAAAACATTTTATTCTTTTAATAAATATCCTTCAGACTTGATGAGAGAAAAGTTATTTAAGAGGTAAAGTCAACTGGAGATGAAGGAGAACAAGGGAAGGAAGATGGAGAGAGAAGGGAAAAGGATGACTCCCAGGTTTCTCACTTTTATTAAAAATGGATGTAAATTACTCAAAGTACTTTAAAAAATGTAATCACACCTGAGCAAACATTTTTTTCTATGTAATTATAGTCCTACTATGTAGTTTTCTTAATTACTAGTGAACTTTCTTTTATTATTGAATTCTTTTCATCAGTAAACATGTTTTTCCTTTCTTCTCTACCATTAAACAAATAACTAAGAAATGAAATACCCAAATCTGGTTTTGGTCTTCTTTCAGTCTGAGATAATTGCAAGTGTGTTACAGGCTTAGCATTATGTTTGATTTGGATCTGCTCTTAAAGATGTGATTTTTATTTGGCCAGTATTCTGTTGATGACTAAGAACACAAAAGGCTTGCAATTTTTCTTTTTTTTTTCCTTAGAGACAAGTCGGATAGTTACTACAGTGAAATAAATAAGCTTGGAATTTTTCTTTTCTTCCCTGAGCAATTTTGAGGTATACAGTACAATAGACATTTCAGATAACCAACTTTATTTCTGAGAAAACAACTGTACTCCTAATAATTGCCCTATACTTTCTTCCTACAAGTCAAGAACAAGTTTAGGTAGAGTATGTTTAGCTAAATTTTGCTTGACATG
Organism: Galeopterus variegatus; assembly: GCF_000696425.1. Taxonomy (NCBI): domain Eukaryota; kingdom Metazoa; phylum Chordata; class Mammalia; order Dermoptera; family Cynocephalidae; genus Galeopterus; species Galeopterus variegatus. The sequence continues at coordinate 494,257 of NW_007726805.1, forward strand.
AATGCAGAATTCCATAAACTGGTAAGAATTACCAGGTCCTACTTTGGGAACTGATTGAGCAATGAGCGATATATATTTCATTAAGTTCCAGATAACTCAGAAATTGCCTCTATTATAGAAAACTGAGACTTGCGTGGTTCAATCACCAACTGGCAACTAAAATCACTATATTGCATAGTTGGATTCATAACCTATATTCTTTAAAATTCAAATTTAGTACACATCTTATTTCAAGAAATGTGAATAAACCACCTGAAATAAAGTAACACATGAATATATACACATAAAAAGAATGTTTAATTTAAGTAGTTTCAGTGTAACTTAACTAAAGATCTTGCAGTTTCATAAAATATATGTGTAGTTTTTATAAAGTTTTATATAAAGTAGAGACATGAAGCTGGCTGGCTGATTATCTTTGCTGGTTAGAGCATGGTGTTATAATACCAGGATCAACGGTTTGGATCCCTGAAACCAGCCACACACCAAAATGAATGAATAAACAAACAAACAAACAAATAAATAAATAAATAAAAATAGAGACTTGAATATTGGTATAATGGACAGAAACATTAAAATAAATTTACTAGTTATAGACTGACTCAGGGATAACCACTGTCTTTTCCTAATATCAGAGGTTTAATTTTGATTTAACAACAAGAATTCCTTCCTCCTTTAGTGAAGGTAATATTCTAATTGCATACATAAGGAGACAGGCACCATTCTATGTTAACAAATAACACTAATACATTAGATTGGCTTAAACAATCTTTTGTTAAATTAATCAAGAGCAAAAGTTTTGACATAATAAATATCTGTACAGCCATTTTGGAAAACAACAAAGAAGTAGTAAGTATTTAATAAATTTAAAGGTGTTCATGGTCTATAACCCAGCAATTGATGTGCTAGAGTACATATATCAACATGGATGCTGGTAAACAAAGTGGAACATAAAAAGCAAGCTAAGGAAAAAACCAAAAAAACAATAAGATAACATTTACATAAAAAATTTAAAACTTGCAATAGCACATATTCCTAAGAGATACCTATATTTATTTATAGAAAAAATATAACTAAATGGACAGGAATGATATAGACCAATTATGGACAGTGGTTACCTTGGTGGAAAGATGCAGAGGGGCTTCAATAGTACTAGTTAGGTACACAGGGATTTACATTATTATTTATTATGCTTTGTTTTATGTACTCAATATGTCATACTAAATTTAAAAACATTTTTCTGCCAGATGACAAAGTCCTGTTTATGCTGACCAGATTTAATGAAATCTTGATCATTACATGAGATTGATACATAAAAAGAATATTTCAGTGCTACATCATTTCTTCCCATAGAGTTACCACTGTCAATTTGTTAAAATATTCCCTCATTGAACAAACATTTACTAAACACTATGTTCATTCTCTCATTCTAAATATTAAGTTTCCACTACAAGCCAGACAGATAAAATAGTAAGCAAAAATTGTCAGTCTCTGCCCTCATGTAGTTTAAAAATCTAGTGAAGAGGCAAGCAATAATCAAGTAAGTACACGATTAACAACACTACCCCTGGTCAATAATTCCTTCCTTCTTAGAAACACTTCTTTCACTTGGCTCACTGAATTCTATTCTACAGCAACTAAACCAGTGTCTGGCATGCAACAGGCACTTCATAATACTTGTTGAATCACAACACAAATGTAAAACTGCAACTGACAATTCTCGTGGAGAAGTAGAGTGCCAGGAGAGCCCATAGGAAGACATAAAAAGCTTACCTGAGAAAGTCAAACTCGAAGAGAGCATGCCTGGGGTCCTAGGCAAGGAGCCAAGGTCCGCAGCCCCCTCCGCCCAAAGGCAGGCAAGAGAGCACGCTAAAAACACCACTTCCATGTGGGTGGCCCACCACAACCACTGCCACAGCTACGGCTGCCACAAGAGCAGCTCGGCGCCACAGCAGCAGCCACAGCCACCATGCAGGCAGCTCACCAGACACTCGACTGCACTGGCACAAGGAGAGTCACCAGTAGAGACCAGAAAAAGAAGAAGATCTCTCTCTCCTCAAAGCCCACTCTAGAGTAATAGAAGAAACAACTGCCCTACCAGATGAACAGACATAAATGTAGAGATAGGAGAAAAACAAAAACCCAAGAAAATGACACTACCAAAAGAATCCAGTAATTCTCAAATACCTGAACCTATAGAGCAGAAACCCCTCGAAATGACTGAAAAGGAATTCTAAGCAACAGTCTTAAGGAAACTCACTGAGATACTCAGACAACATAATGAAATGAGAAAAAATAATCCAGGATATCAAGGAGGAAATTTACACAGAAATTAATACCTTAAAAAAGAATGCAGCAGAACTTATGGAGCTGAAAGATTCACTCAATGAAATAAAAAACACAACCAATAGTTTAAGTAGCAAGCTAGAGCAAACAAACATGAGAATTTCTGATCTTGAAGACAGTCTTTTTGAAATAGCCCAGGTGGACAGAAAAAAAGGAAAAAGAATTTTATAAAATGAAGAAAATCTAAGATAGCTAGCAGACAACCTTATGCACACAAATATTCTAATCATGGGCATTCCATAAGGGGAGGAGAAAGGAAAAGGCATGGAAAACCTATTCACTGAAATAATAACAGAAAACTTCCCAGGTACAGGGAGAGACACGAACCTTCAGATCCAGGAGGCTCAAAGATCCCCAAACAGATTCAACCCCAAAAGGTCCTGTCCAAGACATATTATAGGCAAACTGGCAAAGCTCAAAGACAAAGAGAGAATCTTAAAAGAAGCAAGAGAAAAGCATCAGTCTTATACGGAAGCCCCTGTCAGAATAACAGCTGACTTCTCAACAGAAACTCTACAGGCCAGAAGAAAATGGGATAATATATTCAAAATACTAAAAGAAAAAAACTGCCAGCCAAGAACACTATACCCAGCAAGGCTATCCTTCAGAAATGAGGGGAAAATAGTGTACTTTCCAGACAGACAAAAACTGCAGGAGTTCACCACCATGTGACCAGCCCTACAAGAAATCCTAAAGGGAATCCTGCATCTGGAAACTGAAAAATGATAATCACAACCATGAATACAAAAGAAAAAACAAAACCCCCTGGTAAAACAAAAATGCAAACAAGAAAGAGAAAGATACTAAACCTTACCACCACAAAAAGCCATTGTGACAATGCAATAATACTCCTACTTTATTTCTAATTTTAGTAATTTTGGTTCTCTTTTTTTTTTGGTCAGTCTGGATAAAGGTTTGCAAATTTTGTTGATCTTTTTCAAAAATCAATTTTTGGTTTTGTTGATTTTCTCTATTGTTTTTCAATTCCCTATTTCATATCTTTCTATTGTAATCTTTTTTATTTCCTACTCATATTTGCTTTTGACTTAGTTTACTTTTCTATTTTCTTAAGGTAGAAGTTTACATCACTGATTTGAGATTTTTCTTATTTTTAATGTAGGTGTTTACAGTATAAATTTTCCTCTAAACACTACATGAGCTCTGCATCCTATAAATTTTGCTATGTTGCATTTTGATCTTTACCTCAAAGTACTCTCTAATTTCCCTGTGATTTTTCTTTCTCCCTATTGTTTACTTTTTTAGGAAGAGTGTTGTTTAATTTCCACACATTTGTGAGATTTATAAATTTCCTTATGTAATTGTGGGCAGAGAATGTATTTTCTATGATCTTAGTCTTTTAAAAAAAAGGAAAAATTTAAACAAACAAACAAAAGTTCCTGGAAAAATTTCCATTATCTTTTAATTCTATTTTTCCACAAACTTTTTGAAGTGCTTTTGTGTTTATACTGTTTTATTGATTTTTTTAATGCAATTTATGTCGGTAAATTTAGAAATTTAATTTATATTCTTGATTTCTTTTTATTAAGTGGGCTTGTTAACATGCTTACAAGTTTGCCTTTGAAAAGTTTATTCATCTTCCTCTGTCGAAATTAATTTAATATTTGCATGCTTTTGGAAGACTTTGGAGAGATATTTCAAATAACTGTAGAGATTATAAAATGAACTCTGTAAATTTTAATGAGTCTTAAATCTCCAGTTTTTGTGAAAATTTGAAGCCCTACTTTCTACAGAGTATTTTGTTATTCATCTGTTATTCAGTTTACGTATTGGTTACCTGAACAAATAAATGTGCATATCTTAAAAAAAAGAAAGTCAAACTTGATCTGAGAATTGAAAGATGAATGGTAGTTAACTACGATGTAGACAGGCTCAGGGACAAGAGGTACTAAAGGAAGGCCAGTATGGTTACACCACAAAGAGGTAGAAAAGGTGTAAGATGAGGTTGGAGAAGGCAGGAAGAAGCAAAACTATGGAGAGATTTGTAGACCATATTATGATGATTTGTCTTTATTCTCAGAGCAACAGGAAGCCAGTGAAATGTTTTAAACAAAAGCATCAGAAGCAAAAGGAACAGATTTACATGATGAAAAGATTATAGAAGAAACAACTGGGTAGAAAAGAGTTTAGAGTCAGAATGGATGCACACAGATCAGCTAAGACGGTATTACTGTAATTCGGTTGAGTATCCTGGATTTGGGTGCTGAGAGTAGAGATAGACTGAGTAGATAAGATACTTAGGAGGTTAAAAAAAAATCAGTGGGATTGGTGTTGAATTAGATCAAGGGAGTGAAGTCAAAGGAATTTTAAGATTCACGTCTAAATTCACAAAGTACTGATAGATGCCTCAGGGGAATTGTGACATCTATGTCCTTAGGTAGTAGTATCTAGATCTTCAATGTCCAATCTCTTAGCCACAAATAGCTACTGAGCACTTATAATGTGGTTACTCCAAATAAAGATGTGCTATAATTGAAAAATATATATTGGATTTCGAAGGCTTAGTACAGAAAAAGGAATGTAAAATATTTCAAAAATTTTTACACTGATTACAAGTTGAAATAATGTTTTTGATGTAGCAGGTTAGAAAAAATCATTAAAATTAATTTCACCTGTTTCCTTTACTCTATAATGTGGCTACTAGAAAATGTTATATAAATGGCTCACATTATATTTCTATTGGACAGAACTGATCTCATATGAGACAGCAATATAAACATTGCTGTTTATTCAAAAGGAAAAAATAGGTCAAAATATGTAATTTTTGTAAAGAATTTCATTTCTTTGGTTTTGTTCAGGGAGGTAAAAAAATGAATATTTCAGTTTTTTACCATCTAAATACAAAAGCCATTTTCTATTTGTGCATTACCTATGGAATATGTTGTTCCTCTTGTTCTATTGCTAATCCAATGGTTAGAGAGCCCTCTGTGATGTAGGGGAAAACACAGAACTGTGGAAATGACAGGGACTCAGAGATCATTTAGGCCCACCCCTTAATTTTACAGGTGATGAACTTGAAATACTAATACATAAGTAATTTACTTGAAAATTACAGAACTAATACTTCCTATACCACATTAAGGTATGTCGAAACTCATTAGAGTCAGTATAGCATTCAGGGCCACTACAGACTTGTATATACCACAACAAACACACTATATTTTGTTCCCCAAAGAACTAAAAAAGTATCTACCTTATTGTATTGAACTTCAAGATTATCAATGACTTTGTTTTGGGGTACAAAATCATATTTATATCCTTACATGATAAGAGTGAAAAAAGCATCAGTTTTTAGAGTCTGAAACCTAGTTCCAACACTTACCTATGTATCAGAAACAATTGTTGCTGTTTCCTCATCAGTAAAATGAAAATACTACTATATCCAGGTTGTGAAAATGATAGTACTACACACACACACACACACACACACACACACACACACACCTGCTTATAATGGCTAAATACATAATGTTAGACCCCTTGTTTTTATTAAAAACAAAAAATATATTCCTTGATCCTCTCTCTTCTCTCCAAAATGTCAACACACAGTCATGTTATAAAGTCACAAAGTAAAGCTGTAAGGGAAAAGATTACTGGAGTGAGTTGTGAAACCCTGTTTCTAATTTCCGTCCTCCCATTAAAAAGCTTCAAAGCCTTCAGATCTCTGTACTGGCCAGCAGACAAAAAATGAAAATAAAATAAAAACTTAAAAAAAAAAAAAAAAGCTCCAAAGCCAGAGTAAATCATTCAACCTCCCTAAGTCTATTCTTCCCTCAAGAAAAGTGATGAAGCCAAATCAACTAAACTGATTCAAACAGTCGCATTTATGATTTAATGATGTATAGTTATGAATGCCATGTGTTCCTGAGGATTAAATAATGGACAAGTTACATCAAAGCTTTAAATATTTTTAAGTTAATATGTATATAATTTGACATGTCAAAACTTCTTAATTTAAAATACTATAATTGATCATTTTTTGTATTTAAGAGGAATATTCTTAAAACTACTTACATCTGGTTGAATAGCTTTAAATACTGGAACATCCATTAGTGTTATCTGACCCTGAAATAAAAAGTAAAAATAACAATTAGTTCTTTAGTATTCCATGATATAACATATATTCTAAATTAAAATTATATTCTATACTAAAGTAACTGAACACTCAATTTTATAAGAGCTTACAGAAAATGGAAATTTAGTCCTTATACTGTTAAATATAATTATTTCTAATTATCTTATGCCTATTTGTATTTTCGGGGGAGGCAAACTAGGTGAAGTCAGAAAATAAAAATAATTTAGAAAATTTGGACACAGTCACACACATTAAATCAAAATCAAAACAAAAATCAGATCGACTAATTCATGAAGCAGTATTCTTGTTATGATTATTAAATTATAGCTCCTTAAGCAGTGATATAAAATTTGATATTAAAAGATTTTCTTTCACTTTTAAAAAAAAGCAATGAGACTACACTAAAGGCAACATATTATACCTAATGGCTTTACATGCTATGAACCTATCCTGCTCATGGCTACAGATATAAAAAAAATTCAACAGTATATCAAAGAAATGACCAAGCACAGTTTATTCCTGGAATGCAAGAGGGGTTCAATATCAGGAATCAATATATTCTGTTAACGAATTGAAGGAAAATGAGAACATAAATAAAGGAACATTTATGTTGGTTAAAAATAAAAGTTTTTCTAGATACCCTTTCATGATACTGCAATAATGCCTTCATATTTCATTTTTCAACTTTTTAATTTATATAACGGTAAAAATATTTCTTAGATATGTCAATTAAGTACAGTTGGCTTGGGGAGATGATATAGGTAGAGACGGAAGCAATTACCATAATGGTAAATACTTATTAATACTTAGCAAATTGAAAGTGTACTTATGAAGATGCTGTATAAAAATCTACAGCTTTTCTTACCTTCCCCACCTCATCCCTCCTCTTGCTCCACAGTTGTGCTACTCTCCCCAACAACTCCCATATCCAGACTTTTTTTTTTTTTTACCATCTCCTCCACTGGTTCTGAAAATTCTAACTCAATAGCACCAATATGTCAATAATGTGCAAAGACTGGAGAAGGGAAAGGTAAGAGACTTACTGCATATTCTTCTGGTGTAACCTTAAGAATATCAAATACCACAGCATCAAAGCTTTTCTTCAATTCAGAACCTTTGTCACTTAATGATTCAGAGCTGCTACTTTTCTGTTAAATGAAAGAAAATGCAGCCATTTTAATACTGCCTCACAATCAATGTCATAGAAAACAGACTGGCCTTAAAACTAAGGAAACAAAGAAAGTGGGTTAACAAACACTGTAAAAAAGCTGAGAACATGCTGCTTAGTTCGAAGAATACTACTAGATAAAGGGTCAGGCACCTTGAAATCTAACCTTGACTTTAGATTTTTGGGTTCTTTTTTTTTGGCAGCTGGCTGGGACAGGGATCAAATCCAGGACGCTGGTGTTAACAGCACCATGTTCTGACCAACTGAGCTAACTACCCAGCCCTGATTTTTAGGGTCTTGAGTAAGTCATTTAATTGTATGTCAGTTCCCTCATCCTGATATCCTATCATTTCCTATAAGAAATAAAATATTTTAACTAGTTCAATGATTTTCAAATGGAGTAAAGGGAAGTTAAAGGAGAAGGATATACATCTATGTATAATTTTTAAAACTAATTTTTACTAAGACAAATTACTTTCACAACATAAACTACAAGAAAATATTCAGAACTACATTAATTAAAAAGATGTATAATCCATTCTTAAGTTATATCTGTCTGTGATAATACAATTTGATATTGCTTTTCCTATTATATTACAAATTTAAGTGTTTTCTGCTTTAAGGTAATTTCAAGTTTGAATACGCTGCCGCCACATGTAGAACAAAAAGTGGTTTTGGGCCCTGAAAATCTTACTACTGTTAAATTTTCAGTTCTTCTGTGGCATGACATAAAAATATATTTTTTATCAGCTGAATTCAGAGGATTATCAGTATAAGAACATTTAGACCAGGCTCTATTAAATGGTGGGAGGATATGAAACTACAGTTGGTGACACAAAAAATTAACCAAAGTTTCAATTACTAGAGTATACTTACATAGGTCAGCCCACCAACTGTTATACATCAGTTTTGAGCACTTGTCTTTATGTTTCATTTATACTTTTCCCCTTTCAGTAGCAGCTAAATATCAAGTATGGAGTCCCAATCATAAATAGGAAGGGATCTGTCATTAATTTTGGAAAATCCTCAACCACTATTACTTCAAATATTTCTTCTGCTCCTTTCTCTTTTCTTCTGGTGTTCCCATTATGTATGTGTATGTTACACGTTTTGTCACTGTCGTACAGTCCTTAGCTATTCTGTTCTTCTTTTCCATTCTATTTTCTCTTTGCACTTCATTTACGGAAGTTTCTAGTGACATACCTGCAAGCTCACTGATTATTTTCTTGGCTGTCTACTGGTCACCAATCAAAGGCATTCTTTATTTCTGTCACAATGCTTTTGAATTCTAGCATTTCTTTTTGATTCTAAGAGTTTCAATACCCCTGCTTATATTATCCATCTGTTCTTGCATGTTGTCCACTTTTTTCATTAGAGCCCTTGGCATATTAATAATGGTTATTTTAACTCCCAGTTGATAATTCCAAATCGCTGCCACATCTGAGTCTGGTTCTGTTGCTTAATGTATATCTTTTTTTTTTTTTTGGTGACTGGTAAGGGGATCACAACCCTTGGTGTGGTGTCGCCCGCACCACACTCAGCCAGTGAGCACACCAGCCATCCCTATATAGGATCCGAGCCTGCGGCCTCGGAGCTCCCAGTGCCGTACTCTCCCGAGTGAGCCACGGGTCCAGCCCCTTAATGTATATCTTTAAACTATGTTTTCTCTTGACTTTTGGTGTGCCTTGTAATTTTTTGTTGTAAGCCAAACATGATATATTGGGTAAATAAATAGGCCTTTAGTGTAAGGGTTTATGTTTATCATGCTGGGAGTTATGCTGTGTTTACAGTTTCGTGTTGTGATAGGTGTCTGAATCTTCAATTTCTTCTAGTATCCTTGTTTTTTCCTCCCCTGTTGTCTTCGGGTTTCCCTAGAAACTCCTTAGAGTCAAAGCCTTGCAGTTCTTTCAGTTGTAATCCTGTTATAATACAGGAGCCCTGCTGATCTGATAGTAAGGTGTTGGGGAAGAGGAAGCATTCTGTAGTCTTATGATTAGGTTTGAGTCTTTTAGTGAACCTTTGTCCCTGGACTATGGCCTTCACATATGGTTCTCAGTCCCTCTCACTCTGCTCAGGTGAGACGAGAAGGTTAGAGGGGCTTAAAGTTGGGTATTTCTCTTCCCCCAATTAGGTTAGGCTCTGGTAAAGTAATTTCTCTTGAGGGCAAATGGAGAATAGAATACTCTAAGCATTATTATAAAACTTTCTCTCTGGGTATATTTGAAAATGGCTACTCTCCCCCTCTCCCTGCTAGAAACAGAAGAGGCTCTGGTAAAGTAATTTCTCTTGAGGGCAAATGGAGAATAGAATACTCTAAGCATTATTACAAAACTTTCTCTCTGGGTATATTTGAAAATGGCTACTCTCCCCCTCTCCCTGCTAGAAACAGAAGGGGATTTTTCTTTGATATACACTGTGAGAACCTCGGTGAGCATCTTGGAGATAATAAAGCTCACAAAGTAGGGGGCAGGTGGGGGGGGGCAGGGGCAGCGAGGCGAGCCTAAGACTGGGCCCCTAGAAGTTTTTAACTCTCAAATTAGTCCACACACAGTCTCCGGCAGTTAATTACAGTTTATTCCTACCCTTTCTTGGCTCCACTGACTTCTGTTCCTAGTAAGCTGTCTGTCTCTCCAGTTTTCAGGGTGTAACTGTTAGTTGGCTCTATGATATCAATTCTCTGATAAAGCTAAGGAAAGTTATTTTTAGTTTGTTCAGCTTTTTTCCTATTGTAAAGACAGGAGTGTTGAATCCCAAGCTCCTTACAAATCCAAGCAGAAACTTTAAGTCCCATAAATAAAATGGAGTATTCTATTTCATGTACTTAATCTCTGTAACTATGACTAGTTTACAGTATGTCAACAATATTATGTCCCAAGACTAATACAGAAATTTATTCATAATGTTAAGTATTCAAGTAGACATCAGTTAAGCAGTATACACCAATACAGTAACAGTCCAAATAACTAAATATATTCCATCAGGTAAATACATTAATCTTAAACATAAGTCGATAATTTTCTCCAAGTTTTTAACTCATTCAAGACAAGTTAGGAATTCATAATGGCAATTTTATTGCTTATCCAAAAGAATAAACCCTTCCCTTTTTCCTTCTTACATGCTTAAAATACTACTACTGATTCACTTCAGCCTGCTTCCCTAATACCAACTGGTAATGATAAGAAGTTAAGCAGTACTGAAGCATAATGCCTACTAAGACAATAGCAGTAATTCTTCATTCAAGGCAGGACTCAAAGACTACTGATACAGGTTGAGTATTCCTTTCCTAAAAATACTTGGGACCAGAAGTGTTTCAGCTTTCACGTTTTTTTGGATTTTGTAGTATTCACGGAATACATTCCCTAATCTGGAAAATCCGAAATCTGAAATGCTCCAATGAGCATTTCCTTTGAGTGTCCTGTCAGTGATCAAAACGTTTAGGATTTTGGAGCATTTTGAATTTAGGATTTTTAGATTAGGGATGTTCAACCCGTAAATGTCTAAAAATAAGTTCACTGCAATTCTCCTATTGATATCAGAAGCTTCAAGCACAGGTTAAACATAAAAGATACTGAAGAAGGGAGAAGTCAAACAACCCAATCAAGTATTTTATCCATTCTTTAAGCTTATCACTTTTATAAGAAATTTGCATTTTGATGTCAATAGGTCTATATTTTAAGAGAAGGTAGAAAAATATGTATTTTTAGTTTTATTTCTTGCCATAGTAGTAGGACAATTTAAAAGGCAGACTTTTTCGCCCTTACTTCTCATGTACTAATTATTCTACTCTGGAGCCTGATGTAATTCATTCACTATCAGCAAAGTTAACAGAATTTTTTATTCAAGTGAAATGATTATTTTTTTTAACAAAAATTTGTGTACCGCTTCCTCTTATACTAGACCATGAACTTATGGATATACAGTTACAACTGTACTATACACATACATATATATATATAAACATATTCAAGAAACATGGTTATAAATATACTAAATAAACATACACATAATACAAACATACATATAAACATAATAAAATCCCAGTCTTAAGGGAAAAAAGCTATGTATAAACTTATTAAAAATAATTATTAAAAAAAATTTTTTTAAGTTATAGTTTTAAAAGTAGGAAAGCTCTCATCTGTTTAGAGGATTAGGAAAGGCTTTAAAAAGTACAGCATTTGAATCTACCCTAAGTGAATCATTATGCAGTATATGCATATACTGAAACAACATACTGTACCCCACAAATATGTACAAGTAAATATTAAAATATTTTTTAAAAAGCATAACGATTGAAATATGTTTTGAAACAAAATTTCTTTTTTGTGTAGTGGGAGGGAGGGGCACATTGGAATGGGAAGAAAAACTCTAGGTATAAAAAAGAGATAATGGTTTATATAACCATCAGCAAAATGTATTCTTTCATTAGAATGTAAGTTTCAAGCAGAAGATTAGTAGGAGAGTTAAATCCATTAGAAAGAAAATTTGGAGCCATTTTGAATAAAGTCTTGAATGAAAGGTAAGGGGTCATTTGAATTTAATTAGTAGGCAGTGAGGAACCACTAAAACAGTTTGGGGATAAAATAAACTTTAAGAGCTGTATTTTAAAAAGATTCAAATGCTAAAGTTATTAATGAAAGCAGGCAAGTACACTAGACAAAACAAAAAAAAAGTGAGGCAAAAATAAAATCACAATGCAGTACTAGAGAGGTGAACACCTAGTTCAGTCCTCATTTCCCCCTTAAAGCTACATCAGCAGGGTAAGCCCTTCCAGCATTCCAGCCTAACACTGTTCTGATCTCCTCCAATGGGCTTGGAATAAAGGGGTCTACACGGTGTCCAAAATGTAATGATCCCAAATAAAAGAATCTTTCTTTGCCTCACTTGTTCTATTGTCCCCAAGGTTCAGGTAACGTGAAAATACCCTAAAAAGAAATTCTATGTTTCCCTTAAAACTAAACCCAAGAAAGAGTGTTAAGTAATCATTATTTATCACTATTTTTCAAGTATCTTAAGTAGATAAGGATTAAGTGTTTCTAAGATGCACAGTGAACATACGAATGGCAAAATTAAAACAATTTTTAAAATACTAAAAAATGTGAAGACCTTTTTCTCAAGTTCTGATTTAAATATGTGACTAACCATAATGCTTGCAAAATTAGAAAGCCAGGTAAGAAACTATAACTAAACTTCTTAAATGTCTTACCTCAGAAGCAGGAGCTGCAATATTAACACTGCTTGCCTGCCCGTTCATTAGGTCCATGCTTCCCTCATTAATCCCTGATCCTATGTTAACAGCAACAGAGGACTGATTACTTCATGTCCAAGGCCACAAATACATTATTCCTGTGAAAAATTAACAGAAAAATTAAAATATGTGGCTTTTTGGAAGTTTAAGAAAACAAATTCATGCCTACCGCCATGCCAAGAAATAAAACACTTCACCTTTACTAAAGTCTGTTTTTTATTTTAGTTAAGCCACTAAATCCAGATTGAGAACAAAAAGATGAGAAACACCAAATGAACAGTATTCAACAGAAATTACTGTTAGGTTCTTCATAAGCAAGGCAAAAGTATAACTTTTAATTTAAGTGGATATGGTGAGGAAAAAAATCAAATTGCACAACTTTTTAAATTTTAAGTAAATAAAAAGTATAAAAAAGTGGCAAAATAACACATGTCATAACACAATAAATGTTTAGAGATCAAGAGGATACCCCTAAATCAACAATACTGAATAAGCTTACAATTAATTGCTAGTGATCTAGTTTACTATATCATAAACATTTAAAAATGAAATATTATGGAACACATGTCATAAAAATACAATATAGAATATGTTTATTTGTACAAAGCTTTAAAGTTTATTGAATATCTTCAATCCATTATCTCATTGATTTTCACAACTATCAATATCACTAATTAAAGAAGTTATTATTATGCTCATATAAAGAAACAGAACCTCTGAGGACACAGGCTGATAAATGAGAAGGCAAGAACAAGACTCAACCATCTAAAATTCTTGCCAAATATTCTTTCCACAATACCATATCTCTTTCCACTATAGTGAATGTCAAAATATTTACTTGAGGTTCTAATATCTTTCCACAAGTAACTTGCTATGTAGCACTGAGTAGGTAACTTTACCTGTCTAGGACAATTTCTTCCTCTCTGTAAAATGACAAGAGTGAATGGATCTTAAGGTCCTTTTCCAACTTTAAAGTTCTATGATGTTTTCATAAGAGAAATGGTAAGTACCTATAGATTAGGTATTCCACACTATACTTACTTTGAAAACTGAGTTTGAAATGTCAACAATAATTCCTTCAATGCTAAATTTCCTTTCTCTGGAAGAGCAATATAGAACAGTGATTTAAAAGCACAGACTGGAACAAGACTGCCTACATTTGAACCCAGCAAACTTTAACTTTGCTGTGCTCAGTTTCCTCACCTATAAAAAAGGGATACCTACTTCCTAGAGCTGTGGTGAGGAGAAATGAATTAATATGTGCAAAGCACCTAAAACAGTGCTAGCACAGGTAAGTGTGCTATTATGATGCAGATTTTGTTACTGTCTACTTAATCCACATAAAGCTTAAAAGTCAATGGAGTCTCCTAAATAAAGAAGACAAAACAAAAACCTTAGAGATATAGAAGCACATGTTGGTGAGCATCACTAAAAATCCTGATTGCAAACGCAGTGAATGAGAATACATAAAATCTGTTTCCTAGATGTAGCAAAGCATGTACCTGGTTTTCAAATGCTTAAAAATTATTATAGTCTTTGGTCACATCTTAAACGTATCTTCATTTCTTCAGATATAGTCTAAGCACCTGGTAAGGGCAGAACAATGTACTAAAATTTTTTTATAAAAAATAATAGGGTTTTTTAACCATGTAGAAAAGCAATATGAAAAACAAAGCACAGGAATACTTTAATTTCCTCCAATCTACACTATCTCATTGAACAAGCTTCATTATCTTTATGATACTATTAAGGATCAACTTATATTTATACCACTATACAAAATCAGCTTGATCATCCAAATTCTCTCTGAAGGTAACACACAGTTTACACTGAAATGCTTTCAAATAATTTCATCTCACTCCACATTCTATTCATAGATTAGGTATGACATGAATTCATAAATCAAGAGTGCCCCCTAGTGCTAAGAAAAAGATTGTAATTTCATTGTTAAAGGAATTGTATCCCTAACCTACTTTACAGATCGAATATATAATTTTTATTACTATTATTTACTGAAAAAGAGGTAATACAGATCAGGAATAACATTAATACATTTGTAAACTATAACCATAAAGAATTAAGTTTTCTCTGCATGCATGTTTTTAATTAAACTGCCATGAAAATTAAGGTTATATTAAAATCTATTACATGTAAAAAATACAGAAAGCATTTGGGCAATACAGACTTAATATGCTTATACACTTCTAGTCCAAAATCACAGCCCTAGAAATTCATCTTATCAAATCTCTGGAGAAAAAGGAAAATATGTATAAAGCTATTCAAGCAACCAGAAGCAACTTTAATGTATCAGGATTTAAAAAATTTAAATAGACAAGAAAAAACATGAAAATAGCAGTGACAGGTTCAAAAACAGAAACTAAACCTTTTTGTTATGTCCCTAATTCACCAGTACTTTGTTTCAATAATTACAGTCATCAAAATGCTGAGGATTAAAAAAGAAAAGATGACTTTGTTTTTGATATAATTGTTATTGAGCCATTCTGACAAAAGTTTAATAAAAAATGCAGTGGCTTCTTAAAACCATTTCTGGTACAACACTAAGCAAGATTATCTTTGCTACTTATCACACTTAAAAAGTTCAAGTTATCAAGACAGAAATTTAAAAAGAACAAGGTTCTGATGTACATCTGGTGTTATAAAGAGTTCTCTGCCCAGTGCCTCTGAAAGAGGTCAATCTCCCACCTTTGTGCTTCCACTGTTCACTTGTGAAAACTCTACTGCTATATTTTCACACTGATTATATTATCTCTCCTTAATGATCTTTGAGCTCCTTGATATTAAAGACCCACATTTAAAAACAAAACACAACAAAAACCATTATTTTTCACCTTTTCATTCAAGTAAACATAGTACTCGACCTCAATTATCTACTTGATAAGTACTTGTTGAAACAGAGTTAATGACTGAACAAAGCAATCATTCATTGGATAAGATTATATAAATGTCAGGTTAACAATAAAGGTATACGGAGAATGACAATCAAATAATCAATACGCACAATACTACATAAATTTAAAAGAATGTGTTGAGGATTTCTACTTCTAGCAACATGGCTGACAAAACAAGATAAAAATCTTTGTACTACAAAAAAAATTTAGAACAGGGGCTTGAATTTTGATACCAATTGAAGAGAAAAGACATGGCCACCAAGAGATGAGAATGAAATTAGGACATATACTCTTCCCTACCCCATTCCCACATACTTTCACCTACAGTAAAGACAGAGAGATCAATAATCCAACTCCCATCACTGATAAGATGGTCTAGGGGGAAAACAATGTATCCTGGTACAGGAAGATAAAGAAACTTCTCTGTCTTGGCCTCAGCTTAATGTTTAGGCAGGAATAAAATATCCACCCAGAAAATTTATATTTCCAAGTATGCTCCTACACATACAGAGAATTTGAATTTATATTGCCAGCATGGTCCAAGACCCTCAAGACAAAAAATTCACATAAAATACATTCACAAGCTGGGGAGACTCCTGGAACCCCAGGCAGATGGTGGAAACAAAAATTTGAAGGAGGAACAGTCCTTCAGTGCAGTTAATGTGCGATTCCCACACACAAGCCCCACTGACAAGCTCAGCATAAAAAACTACCAACTCCATAAGCAAACAACTCACTACAAGTAAAAAACAGGAAACAACAACTACGAGGATTAACTCCCAAGAACTTCAGATGAAAAATTATCACATACAGGCTATAGAACAGTAAGGATTTATATCAATGGCCTTAAAAGAAGAAAATGAAAACACAAGACAATATGAAAAACAAGACAAACATTTATAAGAGAAATAAAACCATAAACATTCAACATCACCAATCATCAGGGAAATGCAAATCAAAATCACTTTGAGATATCATCCCACCCCAGTTAGACCCGCCATTTTCCAAAAAGCAGAGAACAAGAAACAAATACTGGGGACGATGCAGAGAAAGAGGAACCCTTTTACACTGTTGGTGGGACTGTAGATTAGTACCCCCATGATGGAAAACAGTATGGAGGTTCCTCAAACAACTACAGATGGAGCTACCATATGATCCAGCAATCCCCTGTTGGGTGTATACCCAAAGGAATGGAAATCAACATGTTGAAGGAATACCTGCACTCCCATATCACAGCTCTATTTACAATAGCCAAGTTAGGAAACCAACCTAAACGTCCACTGATGAACAACTGGATAAGGAAAATGTGGTATATATATACACAATGGAATACTACTCTGCCATAAAAAAGAATGAAATTCTGCCATTCACAGCAACATAGATGAACATGGAGAAATTCATGTTAAGTAAAATAAGCCAGGCACAGAAAGAGAAATACTACATGTCCTAACTCACAAGTGGGAGCTAAAAAAGTAAGGAGGGAAGGAAGGAAAGAAGGAAGGTCAAAATAATACACTGAACTTTCCAAAGGAGAGAACAGAACTGTGGTTACTAGAGGTGGGAAAAGCAGTGGGGAGTGTCGGGGAGAAATTGGTTAATGAACACAAAGAATGATTATGTATTGTAATGAATATGCTAACTATCCCGAGTTGATCATCACATACTGTACACAAGTACTGATAGTTAACTCTGTACCCCACAAATATGTATTATTAAATTTCAATTTAAAAAAAGAAATAAAACTTAAAAATATACATATATATAGTCAGTGGAGAATTAAGCATCAGACTGAACACAACTGAAGAGAATACATGAAGTAAAAAAGAGAAATAAAATTGTACAAAAATTCTACACAAGAGTTAATAAAATGGAAAATGTGAACAGATTAAGAGAAATGAAAAATAGAATAAGATCTAACACAATCTAAGAAAGAAAGGCAATATTTAAAGAGATAAAGGCCAAGAAGTTTCAAGAATTTATGAAAGACATGAATCTTCATCATATTCAGGAATCACGAGCCTTGGGCAGGATGAATAAGAAAAAATACGTACTACGTATATATCACTTTAAACTGGAGAATACTTGTTTAAATAGCAAGCAGGGTTAAGGCAGATCACTTGTACAGGAAGAAAATTAAACTCAAAGCTTCTCAATAGCACAAAAAGACAGAAAAGAATGAAATAATATCTTCGAAGTGCTAAGAGAAAATAACTGTCAACACAGAATTCCATACCCAGCTAAATTCTCATTCAAGAGGAGGAAAAATAAAGACATTCCCAGACATAAAAAGGATTTACCACAAAATTAGTTCATATGGCAAGCAATTAAGAATTATACATGAAAAACTAATTTATCCCTAAATAGGAAAACCAGCCTCGGTTTCTGTTTAACTTTACAACAGTTGAAAGTAAAGTGAGGTGCAGAAATAATTATCTTAACCATGACTGTTAAGATGATTAATATTTTTGGATTATTGCCAAAGTGTTTGAAAGTTCAAAATTAACTTCTATTTATGTAACTATTTTAAAAAATAATAACCCACTTTTACGTAAAAAGATAAACCACTTCAATTATAAAAAATCCTATCAATTGTTTGATGCATCAGAATACACAAAACAGCACAATAACAAAGCTAACATTTATGGAGTGCTTACTATCAAGCAGGCCCTGCAAGATGTACTTTTTCATTAAAAATACACATGATTCTCAAAATTTTTTTCACAAACTTTTTGAAGTAACCTTGTGTTTCAAGCATTTAACATGCCAGGGGTTTAGGGAAGGTGAGAAGTAAACAACTTGTTCCCACCTTTTGCCAAAAACAGCAAGATATCTAAAGTGATGTGCAGGTCCCCTTCACACCCAAGCTTCTCCAATCTCTTTTCTTCAGGACCCTCTCCTTGTCTTCTAGTTGTACAAAACCTTCCAATGTCACATTCTATCTTCTTAACTTCATTCACTTTCATTCTACCATCATCCAGTTTTTAATTAACGAGTCCCTCATCACATAAAAACAGTAATCTCAGATATATATATATATATTTAAGTGTAATTTACATTAAATCATGAATGACTCTCACTGTCCCACACCCTCGGTACGATGGGAAAAGCATGAGACATGGAATACCAATTGTAGGACTTTAAACAAGTGTGTTATGCTGGGTAAATTATTTAGTCAGGACAAAAAGAAGGTGAATTTACAAATTTACAATACTAATTGCAGTTTTCCATACACTAGTCTGCAATACTAAATCATTGGATATAATAATGAGAGGTCCCTTAAGAGAGATACCACTTTACATCGGTTGACTGTCTAATTTCTAAGTATACATTAAACATTAATGTTATATTTTATTAATTTATTCAAAAGTACACAACTTAAATTATCCTTAGTCCTACAGAACTAAAGGATTATTTATCCTTAGTATAGAACTAAAGGATATCAAAGCTACACTTCTTAATCAAAGGATAGAAAGCATTTTTCAAACAGGAATTCACATAGAACACACCCTGAAACTGTAAATAAAAAAAAAGACAAGTTCTAGAGAAACTTCAATCATCGTAAGCCAACCATAATGACAGGTTTAACAATTTCACACACCACCCAGGTTGCAAGAGAAAAAAACTGATAATGTCTAAATTATTTACAAATTTAGAAGTTTCATGTCAACAGAACTAAATAAATCATTTCTCAGCAATGTTTATTAGATCACTTACCAAGTTACTGTTTAACCATAACTGTGTAAATACTGTATTCTACAGACTATTTTATTTCTAAATATTTTAGGCACATATTCAAGATGTGTGAGAAAGATGATTTTCAAAACAAAGCTAACATCTTAAGTTAGAAGGAGGAAAATAAAGGCAGCAAAATGTTTCACTTATCACATAGCCACCTTAATTCCCTACTTGAAATAGAGTGTATATATGAAAGACAATGAAAAAAATGGCCCATTTAAAGTGTACCTCACCATCTATGAAATAGCAGACATTACTTCCCAAAGCGTAAAGAAAGGCTTAAAAACAATGAAACTACTTTATTCACTTGAATTAAAAATTTACCTTCAGTCAAAAAAAAGATTATACACATAAGTTTTTCCAGACATAATTTTGTTCCATTTGTACTAAATTGTAGAAGTAATGAGCTGACCCATTTGTAAACTGTCCCACATCTACATGGAAGGCTTATACTTCCATATACCTAAATAACCTAAAACTAGACAAGAGAGACTTTCAAATGACTAAATACTAAAGAAAATAATGCATTTAAAGGTTATGCTTTATCTCTTATATAGAATTATCCCACTGAGATAATTTTCTAAATAATTCTAATACACAAGAGCTCTGAGGTCTCCTATGCTACTTGACCCAAAATACGAATATAGGTTAACTAGAAATTCAGATAACAGAAGGGAAATTCCAAGTAAAAAGATAAACTGTGCTCCAAACATTTGTTTTGTTTTGTGTTTTTGTTTTTGGTGGGTGTGTGTTTATTTTAGCCAGATGCTATACTCAAAAGACTAGCCCATAAAAGTCCATTTAATTCATTATACTATATATTTGAAATAAAGCAAACAAAAAATCCAACATATTGAAAAATATTAGCGATTAAAAAGCATGAAAACAATCCAACTAAATCAGAAATAGATTAAATATTTGGCAAAAGTGTGCCACTGTGGACCTAGGAATGGTCAGAGAAAGGAATGTAGTGAGTTAGTATGGAACAGCAGAACAGAAAAACATGGCCAATGCTGACAGGGGCAAAGACAGACATCAAGGCTCCAAGGTTGGAGCCAGTATCTCAGGCAAGGCAACCGGACAGCAGAACCTCCCTAAAGCTGGAAGAGAAAAGAAAAGAGCCTAGAAAGATAGATAATTAAACAGCCTGGACACCTAAGAGGTTTGGAGGTAAGAGATTCCCTAAACCCTAGGAGACATCTACTATTGTATTTGGAATGTGAGGCTAAACTGACCATCATGGGATAATCTGGAGGCAAGGGATTACTACACAATGGAACACTAAGCAGCCAGTAAAATATCAGAAAAGAATACTTAATGAGGGGCTAGCTGGTTAGCTCACTTGGGAGAGCAGGGTGCTGATAACACCAAGGTCAAGAGTTGGGATCCCCATACTGACCAGCTGCAAAAAAACCCCAATATTTAATGAAACAATGAGAAAATATTCACAATATACTACTAAATGAATAAAACAATTTGCCTAACAGTATTTAAAGTATAATCCTTTTCGGCTATCACCGTAATTATTATAGCATAAAAGAGAGACTACACCACATACACTAGAATGTGGTTATCTCCAGATTTACAGGTCAATTTTTTCTTAACTTTAGCTTCCCTGTATATTTTTAAATATTCTTCAAAGGTATTATTTTAGTTAAAAAAGAAAAAAAAGTAAAAACCAAAAAGTTTTCCCACAGATTATCAGTTGCAAGAGAAAAAATAAGTAACTATTATACTGTGTGAAGAAACTGGACAACCCGTTAACTGAGTGGATTACCATCACAATGAGGAACAGACATCATGTGCCTCCAGATGTGATACTCTAGGAAGGACACAACATTATAACTAGTTGAGCTGGCAACATAAAACCTGAATCTAATCTCAAGGAAACAAACAAATCTAATCTGAGGTACTTTCTATAAATATATTCTTCCAAAAAATGTTAATGGAGTGAGAAAGGCTGAGGAACCACTACAATTTAAAGAAAATTCAGGAGACATAATAAAGAGCCTGTACTGGATGATAGTAAATACTATAAAAGATATTACAGGGCAATTCACAAAACTGGAATACAGACTGTAGATTAATGTATTATATCAATTTCCTGAATTTGATAACTGTATTGTGGTTACATAAAAAATACCTTTGCTCTTAAGAAATTAAACTGAAGGGCTGGCCCGGTGGCGCACTGGAGAGTGCGCTGCTTGGGAGAGCGGCGGCTCCCCAGCCGAGGGTTCGGATCCCATGTGGAGACCGGTTCCCGCTCACTGGCTGAGCGCGGTGCGGGCGCGACACCGAGGGTTGCGATCCCGTTACCGGTCAGTAAAAAAGACAAAAAGGAAAAAAAAAAAGAAATTAAACTGAAGTATTAGTAGGTAAAGGGGTGTAAGATGTGCAAACTAATAACAAATATTTCCAAAAATAACATGCATATGTATATGAGAGAGAAAAATAAAGTGAATGATAAAGCAAATGTGGCAAAATGTTAAAAAACGGTGAATTGTATTAAAGGGTTTATAGGAGTTCTCTTTATTATTTAAAACAGTTAATTTTTTTATGTTAACTTCACTGGGCCACAGTGTGCCCAGACGTTTGATCAAACATTACTCTGGGTGTATCTGTGAGGGTATTTCTGGATGAGATTAACACACAAATTGGTAGCTGAGTAAAACAGATTGCCTTCCCCACTGTGGGTGAACCTCATCCAATCTGTTGAAGGCATGAATAGAACAAAAGGGTTGAATAAGAGGCAACTCTGCTTGCCTGACTGCTTGAGCTAGAATACTCGTCTTTTCCTGACTTTGTACTTGGACTAAAAACAGCTCTTCTTGAGTCTTGGGCCTGCCAGCTTCTTGATTACAGCTTACACCAGTTAACTCTTCTGATTCTCAGGTCTTTGCATCTGGACAGGAGTTACATATTAGCTTTGGGTCTCTAGCTTCCTAACTGGATATCTTGGGACTTCTTAGCCTCCATGATTATATGAGCCAATTCCTTATATTATTTTATAATGAATGGAATTTTTTATATATATGAGTACTTCAAAAAGTTCATGGAAATATTTGTATTATCTTTTAAACTATTTTTCCATGAATTTTTTGAAGTACCCTCGTATATATACACATATTCATTGCTTCTGTTTCTCTGGAGAACCCTAATATGCTGTTCTTATAACTTTACTGTTAGTTGAAATTATAAAATGTAGGTGGGGAGAAACTCTGTAGATTCTCCTGAATTATACAGAAGCTCCTCGACTTAAAGACCTTCAACTTTCAAATTTTCATAGAAACTAAGAAAGCTATACATCCAATAAAAAGTACAACTCCTACCACCAACAGATGGCGTTAGTGGTCACTTGTTTAGTGTCACTTTGTATTTAAAAGCCAAAATAGGCTCATGAACAGCTTTTTCGAACTAAGCTACACATATCCACAAATATTTTTGCCTCATGCTAATAGAAAAAATAATACAAATGAATATTACTTAAGAAATGGAAGGTACTTCAGAGGTCTCAACTTGGGGTACATTTCAAATCCCCAGGTCTGCACTCATTTTGATACCTGCCCCCTCACCTCAGGGCATGCCTCATCCCCAGGCCCCATGGAGAATCATGGCTACAGGAATGTACTGTAAAGTGATGAGAAAGTGTCCCATATCTTTCAAATGAGAAAGAATAAAAGGAGAAGGAAGAAAAAGGAAAGTAAAGGGGGGCGGGGGGAACAAGTTTGCTAATCCACTGCTTTATTCCAATCACCTGATTTTACCCCATATCTTTCAAATGAGAAAGAATAAAAGGAGAAGGAAGAAAAAGGAAAGTAAAGGGGGGGAAAAAAACAAGTTTGCTAATCCACTGCTTTATTCCAATCACCTGATTTTACATAATACATCTGGCCAAGTTTACATAATCAGTTAATGGCAGAGGTAGGTCTTAAATGCAAGTCTTCTGCTTGCTAATCCTTGGCACTTTCTTCAAAGCCAAACTACCTTCTTTCTAACAACCATTACTTGTTTACTGTGGAAATGTGGGAGTGGCAAGGGGTGAAATATTTAGTTTCCCTCCCTCTTCACTTCTAATAGAAGTTTCTTAGGTAAACAACATGATAAAGGAAATAGCACATACAAAGGCTAGGAATGGTGAAATCCTTTCTCATATTCAGGGGACTGCCAATAGTTCAAGTACAGTACATAGGGCAAAATGTAAGAGAGAGATGGGAAGCATCAGGAACTGAGTCTGGAGAAATAAGTATATAGGGCAATGTTTGTCACAGTAAAAGAAAAGCCTGGACTTTATCCTATATGCAATTGAAAAAGCACAATACTTAAAAATGGACTATTAAATTATATGATCTTACAATTTCATTAAGAAGTATACAGAGCGAGAGAGATTCAGAGAGAGACTGAGACATAGTATTCATTCCCACTGAATTCAGCAGTCTCAACAAATGGATACCTATGCTATGACAATGGATTTTTGATGTTTATGAGAGATTTTTTCAAGACAAACTTGAAAGATGCCCAAATTTAAGAGTACTACTGGGCATATAAAACTTCAAAGTATATTTAATTTCTCTTTTACTCCTATAGACCTGTAATGATTCTAAGACTGAAATAATTTATACTTATTTACATTACCATATAAATTGTAGACTCATTTAGATCATGAATTTAAGCCATCACAGAATCCTACATTTACTCTTTAGTTTACCCAAAATCCCTCCTTAGATCTACTGCTTTTCACTTCTCTTTGGTCACCAGCATTAGGAGTTGGTTCCAACAGCAGGAACATACTGCTGGCAAGAAAAGATACTACACAAAATAGTAGAGATTAACAAATTATGTTGAGATGTGCCTATTGGGTGGTAGATTAGGATCAAATCTGTGCTCAGCAATATCACTAATTAGTATTTGCTATGCACCCTCCCAGTCATTCATGGAATAGTAAAAACCACAAGTGCCAATTTGTGAAAACCAGGGATCTATTCTAGTTGCTACTGACTAGCCAAAAAAACACCAAATGCTCTAATGGTAAATATCCCAGTGGCCTTTTAAAAGCAGCGATGCCTGTAACAACATAAATATTTGCACAGTGACTTGTGGCCTACACACACACCTTAAAGTAATTTAGGCAGGATTTCAAAATGTTCTAGTAAATTTATGACCTAGTTTTTTATTATAGCATTTTATTAAGAACTGAGAGTACTAGGTCTCTGAAGATATGTTTACTTCTGCATAAGTTTCTGAGGCCACCCAATCATCAGAAAAAGGGAATTTCCTGTATGAATATCGGGATGTTAATGAGACTGGAACACTGCTCTTCATTTATTCTAATAGCCCTTTAAGTATTATATTCAATTCAAAAAACTGAGGCTCAGTGAGGTTAAGAAGAGTGATATCTCTCAATAAGAGTAAAGAATGGTTCTGATAACACCAAGGTCAAGGTTTGGATCCCCATACTGGCCAGCTGTCCCCCGCACCCCCCAAAAAAGCAAAAAAATCTTTCCGGGACATTTCCTCCTTCCATCGTTCCCCCAACCCCGAAATAAAGGCAGTCTTCCCTATCTGTTTCATTTGCTAGAATCCCTTCATAATTATTTATGTCAGTCAAGGAGAAGTCAGGAATATCTTCACAGAGAATTTGATATCTGAGATGAGTTTTAACAAGTAGAAACTGGGAATATGGAGGGGAAACATGGTAAGGGCAAACCTGGCAAGAAGAAATGCTACTTGCAAAGCCAGAAGAATGGAAGAAATTGGCATGAGAAGGGAATGTTGGTTAATTCTTTGCAGAAAAAGCACAAGGATGTGTGTGTGTGTGTGTGTGTGTGTGTGTGTGTGTGTACATGGAAGATAAACTGCAAAGATAGACTCTAGCCAGATCCATCGAGCACTTACAACAGCATGGGAAGAAACATGCACTTTATTCTCTAAAGATTTCCAAAGGGACAATAAATGAAACTCAAGGGTCATAAACTGCCCAACTCCCCAAAAGTATGAAAACTGTGTACATGAACATACACAAAAATAAACTCATTTTTCTGGATACATGGCTATCAAATGATTTTCAAAGGGACTTAGGAATAAAAAGCCATTAAGAATCACCGTTCTAGGTGACTGGCAGTCCCTGTATAAATCACAGGCAGGGAAGTCTGCCTTAATACTTTTATTTTAGAAAGGCAACTTAGGCAACATTTGTGCAGGATGATGCATTAGAGAGAACATTAAAAGCAGAGAGAGCAATTAGGAGGTTATTACCCTACTCCAGTGAGAGATTGTAAATACATTTTAAAAAAACCTAACTCCAGAGACTTTCCAATGGTAAACTTGCCAGAATCTATGGAATCTGCATATGGGTTGTGACAGAGAAAGAAGCTATGACTGCTTTATCATTCCATTTCTTATTTGAAGTTCATGTCATTCACTTATTCCATACCATCATCAGTAAAAGCCATTAAATACAGCACAGTAGCTGCAAGTGAAAGGTACCACTTTCTTCCATTTGCAAGCAGCCACCACTGGGAAACTAACCAGAATACGCCAAATGTCACAAAGAGGAAATGCTGATGACCTAGAACAGGGGTTGGCGAACTATGGCCCACAAGCTAAATCCAGCCCATTTTTGTAAACACAGTTTTAATGGAACATAGCCACACTCATCCATTTATGTATAATCTATGGTTGTTTTCACACTACACAGAACTGAATAGTGGCAACAGAGACTGTATGGCCTGCAAAGCCTAGAGTATTTACTATCTAAGCCTTTACAGAAAGTTTGCCAACCTTTGGTCTAGAACAAAAAACTGGGACAGATTTTACTTCAGAAAGCACTGCTTTAGTACAATAGATGGGAATAATATGCAAAAGGAAGGCTGTACTCTCTACCTCTGCATAAGGACCAAATCCAGCCACGTAGTCATCAGCCTTCCGTGGCAGTTGCAGATAAGCTTGCAGTAGCAGCAAGCTACTTCTAAGATCCCGATCAAATCGAATTTACAATATTTACAGTATTACTTTTTTTTTGGGGGGGGGGGGGGGGGGGCTGGCCAGTAGGGGGAACTGAACCACCCTTGACCTTGCTGTAACACCATATTCTAACCAACTGATCTAACCAGCCAGCCCCTCTAGTAGTATCACTCTATTTGGAAAAATATCACTCTTCACAAGCAACATTTACCTTCTCTCTCCTCAAGGTCCTCTTTTAAAACCAAAAAAGAAAATACTAAGATCCAAGTGTCATCAGTAAAACTGCTGAAGTGTCTGATTTGAGAACCAGGGTCTTAGCCTATTTATGACACACTGGCAAAAGAGCTGACTAGGTAGGCATTTTTAATTAATATCTGAATCTCAAATTTCAAATAGCCACCAATACATTAAAAACAAAAATTAAATTTTATCCATCGATTAAAACTG
>NW_007726805.1:521950-523190 GCF_000696425.1 Galeopterus variegatus
AACTTTCTCCAAAGGTTTTTGTTTAGCAACTTGTTTTGCCAATAACATATTCAACACAGGATTGGGTAAAACACAGGATTCAAATAAGAGGCAACTAAATTGACTTTAGATACTCCAAATCAAGGTTTCTCAGTGTTGGTACTACTAACATTTGGGACTGGATAATTTCTTGTTGAGGGGGTCTTTGCTGTGCCTTGTAGGCTGTTTGCCAGTATCTCTGGCCTCTATCCACCAGATAGATGCCAGTGACAGTTGTGAAAATCAAATGTCTCCGGGGAACAAATCACCCCAGTTTAGAACCACTGCTCTAAATGAATTTTATTTCTTGATGATTTCTAAGGACAAAATTTCATTCAACAACTTCTGCTCTGTATATATTTAAAGTAATTTTATGAAAGGTATAATAATGATGCATATTATATAAACAGTTTTCAATCTTTTATCATTTCATACCTACAAAGAGTCTTCCAAAAGTTGATGGAAAGATTTGCAAATCCATTTTTCCACAAAGTTTTTGAAGTATCCTTGTACAGTAGGATCTTTATTGCATCATTTTTAAAACTTTTTAAAGAGAGCTTCATTTATATACAAATGACATGCAATAAACTGCACACATTCAAAGTACACAGTATACACCCATGAAAAAATCTCCACAATCAAGATAGCAAACATACTTAGTCAACCCCAAAGTGCCTGGCTTCTTTCTCTCGGCATAATTGTTTTGCAATTCATCTCTGTTGTTGTGTGTATCAATAATTCATATCTTTAAGTTGCTAAGTAGTATGGATATATCAAAATTTGTTTATCCATTCATCTATTGATGGAAATTTGGGTTTTTCTAGTTTGTGGCATAAATAAAGCTGCTGTGAACTTAGAATACAAGTCTTTTCAGTAAATACCCAGGAGTGGAATGTATAAGTAAATGTATGTTTAACATTTTAAGAAACAACCAAACTGACTCCTAAAGTGGTTGTAACATTTTACAGTTCCAGCAGCAAAATATAGAGTTCCAATTCTTTTCACATCCTTGCTAACACTTTTTATGTTTGGTATTTTAGGTATGTAGTGGTAGTTCATTGTGATTTTAATTTCATTTCTCTAATGACTAATAATATTATACTTAATATAGTATAAAGACTAAGCATCTTTTCATTTACATGGTATATCTTCGGTGAAGTGTCTATCAAACCTTTCGCATTTTTTTTTTTCATGTCCGGCAACGGATCGCAACCCTCAGTGT
>NW_007726805.1:523425-524161 GCF_000696425.1 Galeopterus variegatus
GTCCTTATCTAAAAGTTGTATTATTTTAGGTTTCACATTTAAGTCTATGATTCATTTTGAGTTAATGTTTGTATACAAGATATAGATTAAAGTTCATTTACTTGCATGTGGACATCCAATTGTGCCAGCATAATTTGCTGAACAGACTATCTTTTCTTTGCTGAATTACATTTGCACCGCATCAAAATTCAGTTGTGCATTTATATATTGCTTATTTATGGACTCTGTTCTATTCTGTTGATCTATTTCTTCGTCCTTACACCACTACAACACTGTTTTGATTACTTTAGCTTTATAATAAATTGTGATATCAGGTGGTATTAGCCCTCCAACCTTGTTCTTTTTCAAAGTTGTTTTGGCTATTCTAGATCCTTTGCATTTCCACGTGAATTTTAAAATCAACTTGTGAATTTCTACAAAAAAGCCTGCTAGGATTTTGACTGGAATTGCACTGAATCAACAGATCAATTTAGGGAGAACTGTCATCTTAGCACTAATGAGTCTTCCAACCCATGAACAAAGAATACCCCCCTATTTATCTAAGTCTTCTTTAATTTCGTTCCGCAATGCTATGTGGTTTTCAGTATTTCGTTACCTGTTGCTATTATCAATGGTATTAGTTTTTGTTTTTTGTGTTTTTTTTAAAGATGACTGGTAAGGGGATATTAACCCTTGCTTGGTGTTGTCAGCACCATGTTCTCCCAAGTGAGCTAACCAGCCATCCCTATATAGGGAT
>NW_007726805.1:524795-529551 GCF_000696425.1 Galeopterus variegatus
TATAGGGATCCGAACCCATGGCCTTGGTGTTATCAGCACCACACTCTCCAAAGTGAGCCACAGGCCGGCCCTTCAATGGTATTAATTTTATTAAATTTCAATTTCTGACTGTTCATTGTTAAAGAAATACAATTGATATTTATATATTGACTCTGTAGCCACAACTTTACTAAACTCACTTATTAGTTCTAGAAACTTTGTAAATTTCATCGGATTTTTTTTTAAACAGACTATCATGTCATGTGCAAAAAAAGACACTTTTACTTCCTCCTTTCCAATCTGGGTGCCTTTTATTTCTTTTTCTTACTTGACCTCACTGGCCAGAACATCCGGTACACTGTGGAACAGAAGTAGTAAGAGTAGACATCCTTGTCTTGTTTCTGGTCTTAAGAGGAAAGCATTCAGTCTTTCACCATTTAATCTGATGCTGTCTATAGTCTTTTCAGAGATACCCTTTATTGGGTTAAAGAAGTTCCTTCCTAATCCTAGTCTGCTCAGAGTTACTTATCCATTGGGGGATTGTTTCCAGGACCTCTTGCAAATACAAAAATCGCAGATACCAAAATCCGTGGGTGCCTATGCATGACATCCTCCTGTATATTTCAAATCACTGCTAGATCACTTATGATACCTAGTACAATGTAAATGCTTTGTAAACAGTTGTTATACTGTATTGTTTAGGAAATAATGACAAGGAAAAAAGTATATACATGTTCAGTACAGATGCAAAAATTTTTTTTTGAGTGGTCACACAGCTGGTAAAAGACAGGGCTAAAATTCTAATCCCAAAGTCTGACACCAAAGCCTGCAATCTCTCCCAGGAAAACACTGAATGTGGTCTCAAGAAGGGCAAGAGCCACAGAAGTACGAAAGAAAGAACAGTTATCTACAGAGACAGAAACCAAAATCTTCCATCTCATGTTCTGTGCACTTCTGTCTCTCTCTGACCAATGGTTTCTCTCTTAGAATTCTCCTCTTCTCAGGGCACATATGCCCTATTCTTTTCTAGTTTCCAACTGGCTTTCTCCTCTCCTTTATCATTTCTGTAACTTATAGCTTCTGCTTATCTACTTTCCATTCCCTTCAACTTTAGATTTACAGGACTCTACATCAATGTATCTTTCCAGCTTCAGCTCTCATGGCAAACTAACTCCATGTTTCCTATAACCAGCCATAATTTTCTCAACCAGACAATACTAGGTTGGTTGTTAGGTGGTTTATGGATTAACAGCCCTTAGGTCAAATGCTCACTCCTGAACCAATCCATTGCAAACAGTTTTATATGGTATAAAACATAGCTACTGAGGTCTGTTCTTCTGCAACGTACTGTGGAAAAAGTAGATTACCTTCAAAGAAACTGTGGGCAGGCCAGAATTATAAATGACGTGTATAGGACACTGAGTCAGATAAATCACCACTAATCTGGGATTCAAAAGTCTTGCCAGTATTTCTAATCTATTTAGTTGTAGTGGATTAGCAGTTATAAATATAAATGTTGGCTGTTACTAAGGAGATCATCTAATTTATAGCTTCATACAAGACAAGGGTCACAGGTCCAGCTATTGTTAAGTCAAGGGCTGCCATGCTATATCAAGAGTACTATGACTGAGAGGAGGAAAACCCACTGTCATCTACCATTTCTAATTCTGCTCAGAGAGAGAAGCAGTAACAAAAACCTTAACCATCCTTATAGCTATATCTGTTGGGCCACACTGGACTGAAGCAGATGAGGGGCTAGATCTGTTGACTTGATTACTACAGGCAATTCTCAACTGCCCACACTGTTTAGATAAACGAGTGCTACACAG
The DNA here is from genome assembly GCF_000696425.1 of Galeopterus variegatus. NCBI lineage: Eukaryota > Metazoa > Chordata > Mammalia > Dermoptera > Cynocephalidae > Galeopterus > Galeopterus variegatus. Next base: position 526,604 of record NW_007726805.1, read on the forward strand.
AGGTTTCTATAGTACTGTTAGTTCCCTTAAGTTCAAACCTCCAAAGTGATATCTTTAAAAACCTTTCGGCAGATGAGTTCTACCCTCCCCCTTTTTGTTGGAAAGACAACCTAATATATACAACTGGAAGCCTTTTTTTTTTTTTTTTAAATAAGACTGGTTCTAAACAGTTTGGATTTTTTCTCCAATCTTCACAAACTTTCAATGTACAGTTTCAAGAAGAAAGGAAACACAGTGAGAAGCTAAAGATCGGGGTGACAGTACGTACTATCATTTCAATTCTAATCTCCTTTCCTTCGCTTCTAAAAACTGAATAATCTAGTCCTACCTTATTAAATATAACTGTGTTTTTCATCCCATCCCAAATAAACCCTTCCATTCAACCATGCCCAAAGACTAATTCTTGTTCCCATATCTTCGGTCATACTGTTCCCCAATACTTACTTTGTTCCTTTCATCTAAATGAAACACATTCCTTAAGGACCACTCCTGTCCTCACTGAGCCTTTTTTCCTGTGAACTGCTAATGTTCTACAATCTGACATATAACTACAAATTGTCTTATGTTATTTACTATGGTTTCACCTAAAAGATTTTGTCTGTCACCAATATGATGTGAACAATGATACTTCTATAACAACATTCTCAAGTAGTGTGCTTACAGAAAACATTAAAAAATGCAGTTGACTGAAAGAAGCAAGTCAAGTGCAGAGTTTCTTATCCATAAGATACCCTCAAAATGTTTCCCTTTTAGTAGAATTACTATCACCTCCCTAGCTTTAAGAGATAGGATCTAAACCACAAAAACTTACAAAAATATATTAACAAATCAAAACTGTAAAAGAAAAGCATAGAGGTTACCCTAATGACGACTTATAGAATAAAAGCTATGTCAATCAAACCTAATATACATTCTAATCACCCACCTACAACTCCCTAAACTGTCTATAAAGGATTTCAGCACATACAGAGAAGTACAACTTAGGAACAGCAAGAGAAAATACAAATATGTCATGTAAGCTATTTCCTGAAGGCCAGAAAAGTTCTAGATAAATCCTGGGAATCTAAATCAGGATCATAAGAGGTCTAGCGAATAATTTACTCCGGTAACTCTAGAGAGCTAGAGTAACCTCAGATACAAGAGAAGCTAGGCTGTGGTTACACTTGAACTTCAAAATCCTGAAAGAGAAAGAGTGAAGAACTCACTCAGCTAAGCATTTCACTTGTACTGTCTCATTTAATCCTTACAATGATCCTCTGAGAAGGCACTATTATACCCACTTTATAAATAAGGAAGCTGAATGCTAAGGAAGTTAAGTAACTTGCCCAGATTCATTGACTTTCAATGAAGGATTAAAACCATGGTTTATGTTGCAAAAAATAAAAAAATTTTCATTTAACCTAGTAAATTATTTGACTGATTTCAAACATACTCAAATACTTATTAGAAATTTAAGGCAACATGAAATCGGAATTTAGTTTTGACATTCACATTCCTCTCAATGCAAATTTAAGATATACATTTATTATAAAATAACTGTAATTTTTAGACTAGACCATGCCAAAATCCATAGCCATACTGATGTTTTTCTAGAAAACACATTTGAGCATATGATTCCTTGTTCAAAAACCATTAACATCATTTAACTTTTGACAATTGGCTAACCATTTGGACAATAGACAAAAATAAGACCTGAACATTAAAATAATATAAACTAAAGATAAAAAAACACTTAAGCCACACAAATACTAGAAATAAACATAGGTAAATTTTTTCCCATATCTTGACACAGGAAAGTCTTTCTAGGACTGACATGTTAAACAGAAACAAAGGATGAGATTGATAAATCTGACTGAAAAAAAAGAAAGACACAGCAAAACACAGATTTCATCAATTCTAAAACAAGCGTTTTCTCACCTTTTAACATCCCTGATGTCAGGATACCTCTTAAAATCAAGTGTCTTATTTTTATTCCTAGATGCACATAATATAATGGTTTATTTTACAATTGAAGCCATCTTAGATTCAATAAAATACAGTAAGTTAGGTGACAAAAGACAAAATAGGGAAAAGTATCTAAAACAAGTGACAAAGAGTTAATATTTTTAATACATAAAGAGTTCTTACATATTAATGTGAACTAGTAGAGTACTTCAACTGCATTGGCTTTTTCATTTCTTAAGTTAAGGATTAAATGCATTATTCTTAGTATACTTTTTTGTACATCTATTTTATTAAAAGATGTAAAAGATTAAGCAAAGAGAAAATGCATAAAGGATGTGAAGAGGAAATTGGAGAAAGTAGCACATGTAAACGTGAAAATATCAATTTCATTAAAAATGTTTAAAAATGCAAATGAGAACAATTAGAAAGCATTTATTGTATAACATAAATATACTGTATATGTTTTTAAAGCTAATCACCAAGTGAGTAAGGGTATAGAGAAACACTCATACACCACGGGCAAGTACACAAATGTACTTAACCTTAAAACACACAACTTGCCTATTAGGAATTTATCAAAAAGACATTATAAGAAAAATTCAAGAAGACCTTTTTAAAAAATATGTTAACTCTTTCACTGTTTATAATATGTAAAACTCAGAAAAAACCTAAATACCCACCAAGAGATTGCTTAAATTATGATACATTCTCGCATGATATAATGCAACCATTAAAAAGGATATTCAGTATCATATCTTTGAGTGCAATATAAGTATCCCTAGAAGCACACAAAGACTTTTTATAAGAGCACCGGAAATTTTCTGCTTATGTTTTTCGGGTTTGATTTGTTTTACTTTTATTATTATTATTTTTTTGTTTGTTTGTTTGTTTGTTTTTTTGTCTTTTTTCATGTCCGGCAACGGATCGCAACCCTCAGTGTCGCACCCGTACTGGACTGGGACCGGCAACGGGATCACAACCCTCGGTGTTGCGCCCGCACCTCG
>NW_007726805.1:530360-538385 GCF_000696425.1 Galeopterus variegatus
CGGCGCACTGTAGCAGTGCGCCACTGGGCCGGCCCCTACTTTTATTATTGAGCTATACATACTATAATATGCATATCTAGGTGTACTGTTTAATGAATTTTTACTAGGCAGACACCCATGTAACCACCAACAAAATGAAGGTGTAGAACATTTCCAGCACTTTAGAAGGTCCCTTTTGTTCCTCTTGCCCTTCTAGCCCCAACCCCTACACTATCTTCATTTCTATCCCCATAGATGAGTCTAGTCTGACCTTTTCCTAAACTTCACATAAATGGAGGATGTACCCTTTTGTGCTTGGTTTGTTTTGCTCAATATTTTATCCGTAATATTCACCAATGTTGGCCAAGTACCGGTGCACTCTGTTTTTCTTCGCTGCTGTACAGTGTTCCACTGTGGGGCTAAACCACAAATTATTGATTTTTGTTGCTGTTGATAGATATTTGGTTTTTTTCCTGGTGGAAACGATTATGAACCTGCTATGGATATTCTTATACATGACTTGTATGCTTTTTGAGGTTCCATAAATTACTTTATTTTTATTACCTCTTAAGTTTTAGATATTTCTATTAATAAAATAAAAAGGATCAAAACACAAAAGTATGTTAAAGAAAAAAAAATCTGCTATTCCACCACACAAATACTATTAACATTTTCATTTTAATATCTACATTTTACATAACTGAGGTCTTATTATCATGTCATACAAGCTGTTTTTTCCAAATCAACCCCTTCATCTTTTAGTTATTTTCTCCCTTCTTGCTCTCCCTCTCCCTTGGTTAGAGAAACAAAGTAACAAATGTTTACATTGGTGTGTAACATTTTTCCACCCTTACAAGCCCATTTACACTTATACACACAAACACACACACACACACACAGGGTTTTTGCTGTTTGCTTCACAAAAATGGGATATTTTATATATTCCTCTACATCTTGCTTTTCTCAAATAAACAAGGTGACAAAGTTGTCACATCACTGGTTATTTTCCCACTTTTTTTAAAACAGCTTTACTGAGATATAATTCACATATCATACAATGCACCCATTTAATATGTACGATTCAATGGTTTCTAATATGTTCACAGATATGTACTACCATCACCACAGTCAATTTTAAAACATTTTCATCATCTCAAAAAGAAATCCCATACTCTTTAGCCATTACCCTCTCTCCTCCTCACCTTTTCCCCCACCTTTGGCCCTAAGCCATCACTAATCTGCTTTCTGCCTCTATAGAGTTCTTTGTTCTGGCCATTTCATATGAATGGAATCAAAAACACATGGTCTTCTGTGACTGGCTTCTTTCATTTAGCATAATGTTTTCAAGGTTCATCCATGCTGTAGCATGCATCAGTACTTCATTCTTTTTTATGGCTGAATAATATTCCATTGTGTGGATATACCATATTTAGTTTATCCATTCATCAGTTGATGAACATTTAGGTTGTTTGCACCTTTTGCCTATTATAAATAATGCTGCTATAAATATTCACATACAGGGCTGAGCCCGTGGTGCACTCGGGAGGGTGCAGCGCTGGGAGCGCAGCAGTGCTCCCGCCGCAGGTTCGGATCCTATAGAGGGATGACTGGTGTGCTCAAAGCACTCACTGGCTGAGCGCGGTGCGGCCGGTCTCAAAAAGGACAAAACAAAATAAAATAAAAATAAAAATAAATATTCACATACAAGTTTTTGTGGGAACATGTTTTCATTTCTCTGGGGTATATACTTAGGAAAGGAATTGCTGATCACTGAGTCACACAGTAACTCTATGTTTAATCATTTGAGGAAGAGCCATACCATCTTCCAAAGGAGCTGCATCATTTTACATTCCCACCAATGTATGAGGGTTCCAATTTCTCAACATCCTCACCTAACACTTGTTACTAGCTAATTTTTTGACTTGAGCCCTCCCAGTTGTGTGAAGTGGTATCTCATTGTGGTTTTGATTTAATTTCCCTATAGCTAATAATGTTGAGCATCTTTTCTTGTGATTCTTGGATATTCGGATATCTTCTTTGAGAAATATCTATTCAGATCCTCTGCCCAGTTTTCTGTTTTTGCTTTTAACTGATTCATAGTAATTGTACATATTTATGAGGTACAATGTGATGTTCCAATACATCTATACATGTGTAATGATCAAATCATGGTATTTAGCATATTCATCACCTCAAACATTTATCTTTTCTTTGTGGTGAGAATATTCAGAATCTTCTCTCATATATATTATTTACGATAGTTACCGTGCGTACTGTGCCTCTGCCCATTTTCAAATTGTGTTGTCTTTTTATGACTAACTGGTAAGAGTTTTTATAATCTGAATACAAGTCTTTTATCAGATATATGATATGCAAATATTTTCTCCCAATCTGTGGGAGTGTATAAACCCTATGTTGCAAAACTATTTCAGAGGACAGAAAAAAAGGGAAACCTTCACAACTTATTTTATGAAGTCAGCATAACTTTGAATCCAAAATACATGCATATAAATCTCACTGATAAATGTAGATTTCAAAAATTGCTAAGACACTGGCAAATCAAAATAAGTAGTGTGGGGGAAAAAAACACAAATGTGTCACAGCTAAGCAGGATTTAACTCAGCAATACAAAGATGGTTCAATAGGAGATGATCTATTAAATCAATACACCTACTAGCAGATTAATGGAAAACACATATGATCACCCCTACCGACAGTAAAACATTATCTTAAAAGTGAAATTTTAGAGGTATTTCTACCAAAGTCAGAAACATGAAACTCAGAATCATCTATCTCAAGTCAGCCCTTAATGCTGCCTACCAATCCCATTATCATTCTCCCAATTCATTTCTTCACTCTTTAATAGATGACTATGTCATGTATTTTCCTTTCATTTCAAACCTCCAATACATACTCCCAATTCTTCCTTACTCAACTGATGACCCTGGTTCTCCATACACTAAGGTAAATAGAAAACACTCTGATGAGAAGTTCCTCAAGTTACCACCATCATATCTCTGTCCACATATTTTGTCTTTTCTCCTATTTCTATAGTAACTCTCCCTACTCCTAGTAAAGCAACGGCTAACCCCTCCACCTGTGCCTAGATCAAGGATCAGCAAACCACAGCCCACACTGCCTATAGCTGCTTTCACACTACTACTATAGCAAAGCTGAGAGGGAGTAACAGAGACTGTATTGCCCAAAATGCCTATATGTTAAAAAGAAAATTGCACTACAAGGCTTATAATGAAAACACCAGTCCCCTGCCTCATCTCTTTATAACTCTCCCTCCCTGGTCCTGCTCTCACAGCAACCATTTCTATACTTTTAGCTGTCTCTTCTGATATTTACTTCTGTGTTAAGAAATTTTTTTTGTTAGTTTATTTTCAGTCATAAAATCATGGTTATCTTTAATTGTTTTTCAATTATCTATTGGCTTCCCATTGGAGAAAATGAGTCTATGCTTTAGGATTCTTATGCCACCTTGAACTTTTTCTCCCTTTTTCTTCTCAATAGTATAGTTACATCATGCTTTTGATTAAGTCAGTGTTCACTGCTTATATTATTACGACTTGTAAATATGTTCACAGTTCAACCTTATAGTGTACTATGATTATATTTCTTGGAGCTAAAATCTTTTTTTTGCTTTTTCCTTAGTTTCCTATTTGTCTATAATTTTTTCTACAAACTAACCCCAAATCTTCAAACACATCAAGTAATTGATGGCTCATTTTTTTTTTAATAGGAAATCTGTCTTAAGCTCTCTCTCCTTCTGCTCAAATCTGCACTGTTGCTGTCCACTTACACTGTACAGCTACAGCTTATGACTCCTCTTTCATCATGATTCTGAGAATTTTCATTGCCTTTTTCCTGTGTTGAAGTCTCTGGTCTCTGGATCGATGTCTTCCTATTTCTTGATTTACTCCTTTGTTTTGGTGAAAAACATCCTTTGGTAACTTTCAAGGAAGAGTGTATGAAGAGATGAAATTTTTGAGATGTTTGTATTGCAGAAAATATTCTTCTTCTACCCTGATACCTGGTTGATAATGTGGCTGAGTTAGGTGAAAATCATTCTCCCTCAAAATTTAAGGGATTGCTCTATAATTTTCCCGCTTTAAGTGGTTGTTGAAAAGTCTTATAGCGGGCCGGCCCGGTGGCGCATTGCTACAGTGCGCCGCTTGGGAGCGTGGTGGCGCTCCCGCCAAGGGTTCGGATCCCACATACAGACCGGTTCCCGCTCACTGGCTGAGCGAGGTGTGGGAGCAACACCGAGGGTTGCGATCCCGTTGCCGGTCCCGGTCCGCTATGGGCACGACACTGAGGGTTGCGATCCGTTGCCGGACACGAAAAAAGACAAAAAGGAAAAAAAAAAAAAGAAAAGTCTTATAGCACTCAAAGTCATCTTCTATACGTGATCTGCCCCTAAGATCTTTTCTTTCTCATCAGTATATCTGATATGTCCCTGATATTTTATATGTCTTGTGTGGCTCTTACTTCATTTCTCATGCATGGAACTTAGTGGATCCTTTCAACCAACAATGTTCATGATTTGACGGAGAGGAGAGATGATCTAGTGCAGGGGTCAGCAAACTTTAAAGGCCTTTCCAAGAACAAAACCAAACTAAGAAGAAAAACTTGTTCTGAGAAAAAGGTCATGTATGTAAAATAACAGAAGGGTAATAATTAAGTTCCAGGTAAGAGTTTCATTTTAAGCCTCTGACACTCCAAAAGAATGTATCATTCAAGAGCCATATCAAGAGCTCTCTGTGGTGGCCTCCTCAACATATCATATTAGCAGTGTTATATCCATTTATACATATACATATATTCAAACTTTTTTCTTTCCACAGAATAGGTAGATGTCACAAATTTTAAATTCCACTGTTTTATTCCTATTATGTAATTAAAAGTTTTCCTAAATTAAAAGCTCAAGACATTAATCAAGAAAGACGCCAGATTAATTCCAGGTTACTAAAAGTTATTACAACAAATCTTTCTCTCGCTAAAGAGGAATCAATGGGAATTTAAGACATTTAAAGAAACAATTTATAGGGTAATGCAATACATTCATTTTCCTCTCCAAGGTACCTCACTCAAGCTGAGGTAATGTCAAGCTATTTGAATTATCTTTCATTGAAAATTGAGTAACTAAAAAAAAAAAATGCAGTATTCAGATTGAAGTGACAATTTTATCCCAAATACAGTCATTACACAATAAAAACTTCAATCCAGAAAATAGGATTCAAGTTCAAACATCTTATTCTCACAAACTTGTACCATTAAAAGAAAATCCAAACTATCTGTCTGCTTTCTACAGCCAAAAAAAAAAAAAAAAGCAGTACTTTTAGAGAAAATAAATAAGCTTAAAATTTAACTCACAAAAAGAAAATGAATTTGATTAATTAAATTTCAATTAATAGTTTGGTTTAAGGTTTAAAAGTTACTTAGAAATTTCTGGAAGAGCAGACTGGTATTGTACTAAATGAACTGTAGCGCCAGATGCTAATGCTCTCTCCACCAGAGCTCTACACTCCCTAGGTGAGCACTGCACTCTAGTAAGAGCTACAATTTGAGTTTGGGTTCACTGCTTCTTTATTGGTGGCTTGCTTAGCATCTCCAAACCTTAGAGTCCTCATTGAAAATGGAGATAATAATGCCTACATAGGGCCAACATTAATTACTGACAACCTTGCCAATGAAAACTAAAAAAAATCAATAACAAATACAAATAACTAATAACAAAGTACCAACAATACATAAAAAAGAGCTTTGTAATCTGCAAATAACTATGCCAATGTTTGTCATATTTTAATCAAGATGTAAAATTATCACTTTCGACCACGCTTTTCTGATTTAACAACGGATTATCAGATTCCATGGAAGAACAGTAGGGCAGTGGTTCACTCACAGTCAGCCAGAAGAAAAAATGGTGATATTTTAAAAATTTAGACTAAAAAATAAAAATTAGACTCCCTTATAAACAAGTGCCAAGAGAGAATATTTTCACCAAACATTTCATTTAACTACGTAAACTAGAAGAATAAAGCTGTTTAACCACATGTAAACTATACATCATCTGACTAGAGGTAGAATGTTTACCTTTGCTATACTTGGAAACCAGATACCCAATGTATATAAACATAAGCATATTTTTAAAACAACTGTCTTACTGCTTTTGTTCACGAAGTAGTAATTCCCACTATTCTCAAAAGGAAAAACACAATATCCTTAACCAAAGAATCACCAGGGGAATTTTTACTTAAACTTTTACACTAACATATTTGCTCACTTACTATTTATGCTCCATCGGGGCACATACCAGTCTGTTCCCCGAACATCTAGGGGATTAACCGACACCAAGTAGATACTCAATAAATGTGCAGAATGAATGAATGAACTGAGACTCTGGACTGAGACTCTGGACAAAAGCTTAAGTGTTTTAAGTTGCAACAGAACAATTTAACCTATATTCCACCATTCACACTAAACACAACTACTGTCTCAACTGTAATGACATCATAAACTGAAAAAGACATGTACTAGGTATTTACACACACACACAAAGACATTGCTTATGTGTATCTAATTCACAAAGCCAGTTTTTAGTTATATTTTCTCTCAGGAAATTTTGGTGAATTCTTTCTGACATCACAAACAAATATTAGATTCTGACATCACAAACAAATATTAGAAAAGCATGATGCAATATTGGTAATGCAAGTGCTATCTTTAAATTTCTGTTGCAATATGGAATAATTTAGGTAAAGTATTCTTTACCACTCAGAGTATTCTGAAATGTCAAAGTCCTTAATTCAACGACAGGTGGAATATAACAGAAAAAAGGCAGAACTTACCATTTCAAACTATTATGCTGAATAAAGAGAAAATAGGAACTAAGTTTAAAATAAACTAATTACACTAAAATTAGTTATTCCAAATGGCAGCTAATGCCTTTACATTTGATCTTTAGATCTGGATGATAAGACAAGTTATTTTCCAAATCTTTGAAGCCAATTGATAAGCTTCATGCCTAAGAAGCTTGAGTTAGAGGTTATTTTTATTAAAATAATACTATTTGGGTATAAGTTCCTTCATAATTCTAAAGTATAGAGTAAGATACTCGGCAGTAACAGTAATACACTTAAGTATATTTATGATTTCACATCACTTATACAAGCATAATTATCTGGTTGGAACAGGCTTTATGGCTAGCAAGCTACGATCTGTGTGACTGCAATACTCTGCATGCACGGATTGAAAAGTTTCCCAAAATTCTGATGGTCATCTTCAAAGAGACTTGAACAAAGAGGAGTCGATTTGTTGGTGAATTTAGAAAAACACCAAAGTTACCTCAAACACTAGTACAAAAACAAGGCTCTCTAATAGCAACTAAAGAATTAAAAAAAAAAAAAAAACCCAGGGCACCTAAAAGATAAAGCTCAGTTAATTGTTGCCTGCTGTTTCCATTTTATGGTCCTAAACACTGGGCATCAGGTATTTCTTCTTAGCGCAGTCCTAACTTAAATTTAGTGTTTCTATTGCCCCTCCTCCACAGCTAACATCAGTGCCCTTTCTTCCTCCCTCACCCCTCCCTGCTCAAACAAATTAACATTTGCACTAAGGTACCTCCTATCAGCTCGCAGCTTCTTCCCAAACACGCCCACGTACACTGAAACTGGCCTGCGTCTACACCACACACAGCTACAGGAAAAGAGCTTGGGGGGGGGGCAGGTGGGGGGATAATTTAGCTACGCACAGGTTTACAGATATTTTCCAGACATTAGTTCCTCACTGTTGGCTCGCGTCTCTCCCAAATCACCTCTAAAGCACGGTGTTTATGAGGCTCCCTAATCCGATACTGCAATGGAATTCCGGATATTTGCAGACAGACATCCCGGCTTTGCAAGTGTTTGATCAGATACGTTCGGAATCTCCTTTTTTCTCAATACGTGCGGCTCCTGGCTGTACAGCAAGTCGACCTCGGCCAGGGACCCCCCAGCCCCGCACCCGGGCCGCGCGCCCGGCCCGAAGCCAGCGCAGGAC
>NW_007726805.1:539263-554225 GCF_000696425.1 Galeopterus variegatus
GGGAGTGAGCTGGATCCACCCCGTCCGCGCCGGGCGTGGGGGAGGAGAGCGGGCCTGGCGGGGGCGCGCGCCAAGCGGGAGGGGCGGAGCCGCGCGCGTGCACATAACGAGCGCGCTCACGCGGGCCCCGAGCGCCGCAGCCGGCGGGGTCTCCTCCGCGCGCTTCTCGCTGGCGGCTCTTTGCCCCCGCGGTGTCCAACTGCCGCCGGGGACCGGTTTTTACGGCGCGCGCCGCCAGCCGCAGCCCCACTGCCTTGCGCCTGCTGGAGGGAGGGACTCCCACCCGCCAAACGAGGGGGCGGGGAGGAATTGGAGGACCGACAGGTGGGGCACCCGCGACAGCCCGGCCAGCTTCACCCGGCACCGGCCCCTCCATGGCGAAATCCGCTGTAGTGTCTGGCACCTCACCTCTAAGGCCAGAGAACAAAGTCTGGAATCACTTGGCTTCAGGATCAAACGGCCGGCCCACTTCTAAAAAGTCTCTGAGGACAAGTGACAGGGCTTAAAATGTAAAGTCACCCCATTGTCATAGGATCATAAATTATGTGATCAATACTATTACACATTAAGATGTGGGAAGTGTTAGAAGTAGGCCTTTCTAGCTGTTAAGCGGGCCACTACCCCTGGCTTAATAAGCAAATGACAGAAATTTGGCATGCCGTGAGTCTCAGATTGATTAGTTCCAGGTGAATAGTATTTTCACGTCATTGCACGAACATGATTCTGAAATATTAAATATTTTCTGTGAATGAAAAAGGAATGAATTCGGTATAAAAGGTGAAGGGTGTCGTTTCAGAAGGTTTACTATACGGAGTGGCCTACTTTAAATCAGCACCATTTTGATGCAGTGTGAATATAAATGGAAGATTTTAAGTGAGACACCTTTGTGTATGCTGTCATTAAACCATTTGGAAATGGATGATTATCTGATGATCCGCAGCTCTTTCTCTAGGCAATGTACAGTAGAATGTGGAAGGAGTACCACTGTTGAACATAAAACATGAAAGGACCAAACAAAATTGTTCCTATTTGGTTTCTTTCCTCTTTCTAATAACACTAAACAGAACTGATTAATCTGATACATTGAACAATGCTAATTATTTCCTCATTTAACTGCCTTGTGTCATAACCTTTTATTCTAGTTGGGGAAGCTAGAATGCCCTTCAGCCCCCTTCTCTCAAAAAGGGTTACTTCCTTAAAGCACCCCCACACAAAGGTAGGTTAAAAACAAAAGATAAACAAAGTTCATAGTGTTTCATTTTTACTCCATCTTACTTTCAAATGAAGTCTTGGATCATGATGAAATCACTGGGAGACGTAGAGAAACCAAAAGAAGAAAGAAAGCCCCACAAAAAATTTCAAATGAGAATAGGCTCAAAAAAAAGGGAAAACAGACTAGGGTAAATTCATGTATACAGGAAGTTTTGCCATAGATGTCAATTGCTTAAAGTCCCAAAGAAACAACCGGAAAACTAAATTAGCACTTGGAGGAAAAACCCCTTCCAGTTATTGAGTTGGGTAAATGTTTAGTCTTTTATTTAAGTGTTAGTAAGAGACTAAGAAAAAGGTGGTTGGCTGTGTGCCAACAATAATACAGTACATACAACAATTTTATATACATATGCATATATATATTTGTTTTATATACAAGTGTATATATACACATATATATACCATATCACAACCATTAACAGTTCTTAAGAAATAGGAAAACTGAGGAACGACAGGGAATTCTATTTTTATAGAAGTTAAGCTTGAATTAGGGTTTAATAAAAACAAATGAGCCAGTGTTGCTACATCTGCCAATAATTTTCACAGTTTACTGTAATAGTGAAGTTTTCATTTGGACTTTGAGGAGAAAGAGCCATGTGACTTGTGAGCTAGGCCATGGATATACTAAATTCTTATGCCAACTGAATTTCTGAGTTCAGAATAATTACCCCAAAATCTGTTTCTCACTTTGATAATCTGTAAAATAATACTTTTACTAACCTTAAGAGTTGTGTTAAATTCAGATTTCTAAACTTAGTAATACTAAGAATTTGTATATAAAAATACAGAAAAAAGTTCATTTTCAATGTCCTTTTTTTTTGTCATAGCTTGAAAATTATTTCACGAAGTCACAGTCCTTTCCTATCCATTGATATGCAAATGAAACTAATGGCTTTTTACACTTAAAGAGGAACAGCACCAAATTTTCTTTATTGGAGCACTTTTAGCACAGTTAATTTCTGTAAGTTGCTTTATGGATTCCATTGCTTTTGCCAAAAAACAAGAAATATGTGAAGTCTTAGTATAACAAAATTGCTAATGTATAAAATAGAAATGCCATTATATAAAATAGAAATCAATAAGAATTCAATATGCTTAAAAGTAGTTTCAGTGGAATCACTATTATGAAACAGTTTTATTACTATCCATCAAAATTGTTTCCAAGGGGTAAGCCAAGGAACTAATTTAGACATAGAACAAGCTGTTCTAAGACAAAAGACCACCATTGCAAAAAACGAATCAACAAACAACTCATCTCATTACAGCTGTCAAGATAAAATCAAACTGGCTTGGTAAGAAAGCTTATTATTTCAGAAACACCTAATTCTATTACAACCAACAGAATTTCAGGAATAACATAAACTGTACCTCCGTTACTTGTCTAACAATTAATCTCTTTTTTCAAATATATATAGTGGCTAGATGTTTTGAAGAAATTTGTCAGTTATGTTTGCAATGTTCTGATTTAAAACATTAGGTAAAGCAGCTTACCCAAAACTCACTTTGATGGGAAGGATGCATAAGGGGACTTTGAAGAAATAGACATTCTCTAGAAAACTGACTCTAAGGTACAAGGAGATCCTATCATGATTCCCAGTCAAGAGTGACATGCCACAGACATTAAGATACCAAGGACAAAGATAATCAACAATTCATTCAAATATGAGCACTATATTAATTTTACAATTTACTTTTGCATTTACAATTAAGCTTCTTCTCACAGGGTCAACTCTGTGCTTTGGTGTTGATTTGCAGGGATTTATTTACTTTAATGATTAATGTTTTCTGGAACAACTCTTGGGGAGGCCAGTTAGTGTAAAAATAAATGTTTGCATGCACTAATAATTTTCAGTATTAACTTTGAAGACAGTTTCAGTAATGCCTTGCTTACCTGACAGAATCAGGAAAGGGGGCAGTGAAGGGTTGGATATAATTGGATATTCTAGATAACTGAGGATTTCATCTTGAAGCACTAACAAAAGTTCAATTGAAACCACTTTTATTGATTTTTTTTCCCTCAAGTATCACCAGCCTCTCTTCCTTAAGCTAATAAAACACAGTATAGCTGAACCTATTCCTGATGACCCAGAGGTATCTTGATAAAAATAAAAAGCTGCAATAGCAAGATGTCCCCAGGAACTTAGAAGTACTTAGGACTCTCCACCATACAATAAGTAATTATGTCCTACTATGTTCCTGCATTCCTTTCAGTCTAATAGATCTGGGTAGTACCATAATTGATCTTTCTGCTCCCCCTTCTTGCTGCTGCACCTGCTGCTATAGCACCGTTCTGCACACACACATTCATACACGCAGCTTCCTTTGAACTGTCTTATCATGTGAGAGTAGCCTGGGAAACTAAATAACCAATATATTTTTAATATTATATATTAAGAATATGCTAAAACAACTCTGTAAAGCCCTTTTGCCTTCTTTCATATTTTCCTCTATATTTTAGATAATTGACTACCAGACAAATTTTTTCCAGATAAGTGAATTATTACTGTATTCTACTTTACAAAAATTTTAGACATTATTCTTCATACTTAATGGAAGGAAAGGATCTTTGTCAATAATGTTCATCATATTAGTTTTCTTTTTATATATCCTGCATATCAAAATAGGTTAGAATTTTTTTCAGAAAACAGGAATTCATAAATTCATACCATAAATAAATAGATAAAGTAAATGGAGAAAAATGAAATACTCTTGCATCTGGTAGAATGTGAGGGATAATTGGAGTTGGAAAATCAACATTTTGCAACCATTACGGCAAAGACTGGTTAAGGTAAGAGCCATTGATGGATCTAAATGTAGGAAGAAACTTTAATGAGGAGCAGGATATTTTCGTGGTCTTAAGAGTATTTTCCCACAGACTTCTTATTATTTGCAAGGAAGGAGTAATTATACATTGGAGAAATTGGACAAAATCCTGACCAGGTAATAAAAGTTAACATAACAAATGACAGACAGATGGACATTATTTGCCTCCAGATGTGATTCCCCAAAAACACAGCATCTAAAGAGAAAATCAGGATTCTAATGAGGAAATATCAGATAAATCCCAAATGAGAAATATTCTGTTTGTTTTTTAAAAAAGTTGGGAGAGGGATGTATCCTTCAAAGATATCAAAGTCATAAAAGACAAAGTGTGTGAAAATGTTACAGCTGAAGATCCATGACAACTAAATATCATATGAGATACTAGACTGGATTCTTTCCTGGAGGAGGAAAAAAAATGCTGTAAGGGACATTATTGGGTTAATATGAAAACTGATTGTAGATTGATTACATAAAAGTATTTCATCAGAAAGAAAGAAACAACAATCACAGTAATATGTTGAACTTTTAGAAAACTAGAGGTGGAAAAGGGGAGGGGGGCAGGAGAGGGAAGGGGGACCTAATGAGGAATTGGTCACAAAGAATGATTGTGTATTGTAATGATGAATAAGCTAACTATACAGATCTAACCACCGCACATTGTACACAATTATTGAAAGTCATCGTTGCACCCGCATGTATGTATAATAAAAATAAACGATGGGCCGGCCCGGTGGCGCACTGCTACGGTGCGCCGCTTGGGAGCATGGTGGCGCTCCCGCCGAGGGTTCGGATCCCACATACAGACTGGTTCCCACTCACTGGCTGAGCGAGGTGCAGGCGCAACACGTTGCCGGTCCTGGTCCGGTACGGGCGCGACACTGAGGGTTGCGATCCGTTGCCAGACACGAAAAAAAAAGACAAAAAAATAAATAAATAAACGAATAAATAAATATTTCATCAAAGTTAAAGTCACTGAAATTGGTAACTGTACTGTGGTTATTATATTCCTATTCTTAGAAAATATACACTGAAGTATTTAGGAGTAAAGGGCCAGGATGTAGGTATGGTTCAGGAAAAAAGAAAACCATGATATATATAGTATATTAAACATACCTATGTTCATTATATATGTAAAATATATAAATGTATTGAGAGGAAACAAAAATTCACAATATGTGACTCTGGATAAAGTGTTTGAGTGTTCCTTGCAAACTTTCTATAAATTTGAAATTATTTCCAAATAAAAAGTTTTTTTAAAAAACAGAGTTTTAAAGAATATTTAAAATTATAGAAACAAGGAATTCTATAATTAAAGAGTCATCTTATTTAACTTTTCATTTTATAAATGAGACTGAGGCTCAGAGATATACCTGAAGTCCCTTCACCAGTTGTCATGACAGAGGACGATCTTGATTCTACCTCTCTATCTCTACACCTACTGAACTGCTACTGCTTAGGTTCTGTCACTTTCTCCCTTTTCTGCTTCCAAACTCTGAGTTTCCTGAGGGCCTTGTATTTTCTTCTTCTATTATTTTACAGGGAACTTATATGGCCTTTCTCTTTTGACTATCACTGCTCCACTGGTAATTCTAACCCAGGCTTCGGTACCACATTTCTGATTGCCTCTGTGATGTCTATATCAGGACATTCCATCATCAGTTCAACCTCTGCAAGTTCAAAACTGTAATAACCATAGAAGAAAAAAGTTAAATAGCTAATAAAACCTATGAAAATATATTAATCTTTACTGATAACCAAAGAAATGCACATTAAAACAAGATATGTTTTGCCTAATAGATTACCCAGTTAATAAGATTTGTAATATTCCATTTTAGCAAGGGTGTGGGCAACAGACTCTCTCATACCCTGAGAGTATAAATGAGCATATCTCTTTTGCGTACAATTCCAAAGTCTAAGAAAAATTTAAATGTACATAGCCTTAGAATCAGCAATTTCACAAACACAGATTTGTCTTACAAAAATACTGTGATAATGTTCAAAGAGATATATGCGACTGCTCATTAAGCATTGTAATAGCAAAATTGGAATATTAAATATCCATCAACAGGGGAGTGGGTAAATAAAATCATATTTCCTTACAATGAAAAGATAGCTCTACATGAACCAATAAAGAGAAAAAAAAAAAGTTGAGAACTATGTATTCTAGGATTTCATAGATATCTGCCTGGAAAGATATGCAACGAATTATCACAGTGGTTCCTCCAAGAGAATGGAATTGGGGGTGGAGAAGAGGACTTTCATTTTTCTACTTTATATATTTCCACTGTTCATCATTGTTTTTTTCTTTTTACTAGAAGCATGTATATCTTTGTGAAAACAACAAAAAAGGTGTTTGGGGTTTTTTTAACCTAAAAACTTTTAATTCCTTAGTCAGCATTCCCTCCAACATCATCGTTCGACTGAGAAAGAAAGTAGCTCAGAACAATCTAAGAAATACAAGTTCTGCTAAACTTATCAGGCCCAGAGAGATGGGAGCATGAGGCTTCAGTCACATCCCCCTCACCCATGTCCAGGATAATTGCTGAACTGCATGTTTTGGCAACTGTTTCCAGACTAGTTGCCACCCAAAAGGTATAAACTACCCAAATGTTATCACAAGTTGTATACAATAGGACATCTACCCTTTCTCTGTTGCAAGGTTCCTGGAGTTTGTGATGCAAAGAGCAATGTACAGCCAATCAGTAGCTCATGTTATTTTAATGAACCAATGTAAATGCTTGGAAAACAACTTTGGAACTGCCCCTTTAAGCTTCTTTTTTTTTTTCCCTTTCAATATTACCGACTTCTCTTTTGTTCTCCAGAATACATACTCAAGGCACCTTGAGTTTTTGTTTCCTGGGTTGCAATCCTAATATTTGGCCCAAATAAACCTTTTGCTTTGTATATCATGCCTCAGTTTCTCTTTTAGGTCGACACCACCATTTCTTTTCTCTCTAGTCTTTAGAATCACCTTTAACTCTTTTTCTCTCCATCATTTATTCATTTAATCCTGATCCTCGTAATTTTTTGCAGTTATTAGCCAGAACCGCACATGTAGAAAAGTACTCCTAACTGATCGCTGAGATTTAACTACCCTCCACACCTTTGTTTACACATCTTTTCCTACACCACTATTTTCATTGTGTCACACATCTTCCCCATCCCCTTCACTTCCCAATTCAAACTCCCAGTTGTTCCTTGTGGTTTACTAAAGTGGCATCCAGGGACTACCACTATGTCGGTCTACCCTAACGATTCACCTCACCGCTACTCTACACACTAGCTAGACCATTCTTTGAGTTATTGATCAAAAAACAAACACTTATTTCCCCTCATAACCACCAACTATGCACCTACTTCTGTCGTTTCATTCCAATCACCTTTCCTTCCCTGCCCTGCGTGCTCCGCCTGTTGTAAGGCTTTCTTTAGGGTCTGTCTGAAGACCCACCTCTGCTTCTTCCATGAGAACGTGCAGATTGGTGCATCCATCTCACCCTGATGCCTCCCATCTCCAAACCCCTGTTGAAGTTATCATTGGTATCCTCTCTCGCTTTGGCAATTTATTACACTCGTATAATGACAGTTTTATCAATGTAGCATTTCTTATATTCCCCAATGGATTGTAAGCTCTTGGAAAGCATAATCCCTGTCTCTCTCCTGTTGAAGTTATCATTGGTATCCTCTCTCGCTTTGGCAATTTATTACACTCGTATAATGACTTACAGTTTTATCAATGTAGCATTTCTTATATTCCCCAATGGATTGTAAGCTCTTGGAAAGCATAATCCCTGTCTCTCTCTTTTTTTTTTTTGATTGATTTTTATTGAGCATTTACAATAGATAATACATTAAATACCTCATCTGTGTCACTTCATTTAGTTCTCAGGTAGATATTTTTAACACATTTTGATAATGGGGCTTAGAGAGGTTGAATGACTTGCCCAAGTCACAATGCTAGAAAATGGCAAAGCTAGAATTAAATCCAGGCAGTCCAACTCACAGTCTCCACGCTGTATTGCCTCCCAAGAAAACTGTGCTTCTCCATGTATTGTCAATTAACAGCGCAATGTTATAAACATCAATGAGGTTTGCAAAGTACTTATGGAATATAGTATACTTTGTGCTAGCAATGAGCAAACATGTGACACCCAATACACGTTTAATTTAAAAATAGTATTTTCTACAATTTAGGTTTGTTATAGAACCTTATTCAAGAGTTCCAAAAAGGAAAACTGCTTTCAAAATCTAAATACTTTTAAATACTTTTAGAATAATGGAAAAGTTAAATTGGGTGGGTGGGTGGGTGGGGGGAGGCATTAGTTCCAATTCTTCATTTTGTCCACCCAAGTGTATTAAAAAATATATTGCAGGAGATAATTTTCTACCACAGTAGTACAGTAATAACATTGGTTATCGCATTACAGATGGGAAAGGCTTACTGCATAACCACTGAGTCCAATTCCCTGGAGAGATGCGATTCTATCTGTGGTTTCACATTTCACGAAGAAATATTCTACTCCTTCTGGAAATTAGTAACATAAGCATTTTAAAGTACTTTTGTTAGATCAACCAGTAAATTTTACGTAACTTTTACTGTATTTAATTAAGACTTCACTTAGCAAGAGAGGCTTTAATTATGATATAATTCTGCATACACAGATTTGATACTTATTGTTGAGTACTGGCAATTATATTTGCCATATAGTTATATCTATAACATAGAAGTTATTCTTTAAGAGTATTTGACTTGGGAAAATGTAAGTGGTGGTAAAATTAGCTATAAATTAACTTTCAAACTCTGACTCCAGTTAAAAAACATGACTTCAAAAATAGAAACAACCTAGTATGTTAGTCACTTTTCAAAAAATTGTTATCAATGTACTGATATGTACTATACTATAAACATTACCAGCATACTCACTGAACCTTAAATAAAACCACTTTAAAACTAATTGGTGTTGGGGCTGAGTTAATCTAAAAATAAATACTTTCAAAGACTTACTTATGTTTCAGCACTTTTCTTTCCTATCAACGTTATTCATTTTGAAAGATGCTCACAAGAGAAGCAGGGCTTCTGATAGATTACAAATTTATTGACCACCTTCTAAACTTGTGAGTTGAATAAAAATTACAATTAAACAAACAAAAAAGAATAGAACAGGAGATGATAACAAGTGAAAAATTTGGGGAGATGAAAAAAAAAAAAAAGGACGAATAGTAATTGATTTAGGTAAGCAGAGAAAAATGGAATTAACTGCCTGTAGAGGTGAAAGGCAAAAAGAGACCAGCTGACTTGTGCAGCAGAACTCTGGAAAGTTTAGGAATTGGAGACACCAAGTACTGAGGAAAGTGGGATGAGAAATACCTCTACAAACAGGATTGAACAACAACAACAACAACAAAAAAAAAAAACCAGGATTGAACAAAAGTCTATATCAAGAACAATTGGACACTCAGCCTCTGTCTCACCTCAGGCTATCACCTACCCCCACCCAAAGTGAAAATGGACTTTTGCTCTGTGGAGAATTAAACCAGAGAGATTGAGAAGTACTTGACTCATAAATATGAGCAGTTAAGGACCACGAAACAATTTAGGAAAACCGCTAATACGATAGGCAGAGCTCCCCCCATCCCTCGTCCCATCTCCTAAAAACAAAAACAAAGACAAAAAACCCTGCAGAAACAGGGAGAAATTTTTTAAAAGTTTAATTGTTATCTATAGAAAGATACAACATTGCATTCATTAAATAAGATTAGGATGCTATGAAAAAGTTACAATCAAAGAACAGATGAAAGGGCTATTATAAGCTAAAATATAATAGCCAACATAAAGATGTCAACAGGAGGTTGGAAGATAAAATTGAGGGAGTTTCCGAGAAAGTAAAAGACTATAGACCTAACCATATTGTAACTCTATCCTGAGCTTAAAATGTGGGCAAACCAGTGCTATTATAAATTGTTGATTGGAAAGAAATTGGCAAAATTTCTACAGAGGGGAGTTTGGCAATTTCCTTCAAAATTAAAAATGTTAAAAATTCCATTTCTAGGAATTTAATCCTACAGATAAACTCACCTGTGTAAAAAAAGAGGTATATACAAGGATAACAATAGTAGAAGACTGGAAATACACTAAATGTCAGCAACAGGAAACTGGCCAAAAATTACATTACATCCATATAATAGAAGACTGTGCAACCATTTAAAAAATGAGGCTGCTCTAGATATGCTCACATGGAATAATTTCTAAAGTATACTGGAAAAAGCAGGATGTGGGTCTCTGTTCTTATATGAGTATACGGAGAGCACATTTCAAAGAATATGCCAGTCAATACATTGATAATGGAGATTATCTCTAACGAGGGAACCCATGGCTGGGAGAACAGGTGGAAAGGAGACTAATTTTTCATTGTGTGCCCTTCTGTAAATTTTAAACTTTGTATCTACTTTTTAAAAATATTTTAGGGCCGGCCCGGTGGCGCACTGGATAGTGCGCCGCTTGGGAAGCGCGGCGGCGCTCCCGTCCGAGGGTTCGGATCCCACATACAGACCGGCTCCCGCTCACTGGCTGAGCGAGGCGCGGGAGCAACGCCGAGGCTTGCGATCCCGTTGCCGGTCCCCGGTCCGGTACGGGGGCAACACTGAGGGTTGCGATCCGTTGCCGGACACGGAAAAAAGGACAAAAGCCAAAATAAATAAATAAATAAATAAATAAAAAATAAAAATAAAAATATTTTAAAGCTACTGAATTAATGCCTCCATTTATTTTTACTAAAAATGTCTTAATTTCTTTCTTTTTTTTTTTTTTCGTGACCGGTAATGGGATCACAACCCTTGGTGTCGCGCCCGTACCGCGCTCAACCAGTGAGTGGACCGATCTCTATATGGGATCCGAACCCTTGCCGCCACGCTCCCAAGCGCCGCACTCTACCGACTGCGCCACTGGGCCGGCCCCAAAAATGTCTTAATTTCTAACCAAAATAAAGTTTGTAAATTTCCTCTGAATCTTCCCTAAATCCACTAGGAATTTTTGGTCGAAATGCCCAAAGTTAGACCCTGTGCTATAGTAAACAATGCTCTTCAATTGAATATGGCATTTTATTATAATCAGAGAAGGTACACTGTCCTCTTTTTGATTTTTAATCACAGGGCGATACTGATAGCTTGCAATCATATATTTTATCATAGTTTTTGATCATGTACCTCTTTACCCACACTCCTCCCACTTCTTCTTTTAGCCCCTACTAAAAAGGTGGCCCTAAGTGACTGTAAACCAGTAAACATTCCTCCCCTGACCCCCAAGGGTGATGACCTAGGCCAAGCTCAACCTTTCTTCTTCTCCCAGGAATTTGAAATATGGTCACTGCTGTAGACTGGATGTCCTCCCAACCCCCAACCTCATTGAAGCTTAAATCTCCACGGTAACTATTGAAGTTGAGGGTGGGATATCCTACTACGGTAATTGAAAGGTGGGGACTTGAAGAGGTGATTAGATTGTAGGATCTTGCAGTAGTGAATGGATTAATAATGGTGGTCAGGGCATGGTTCTGAGGGCTTTAGAAGAATAGCACATGAAGAGATTAGTCTCTCTCTGCTTCCACCGTCTTGCAATGTAAAGGGACTCATCCCCACCAATGAGTCCCTTGCACTTTGAACCTCCCAGCCTCAGAAACTGTAAGCAATAAATTTTATTTCTTACAAATTATCCAGTTCTGTGTATTTTATTATAAGCAACAGACACGGACAAATAGGGTCACTGAGAAACAGTCATCCAGCCTTGGGAGCCAAACCACAAGGTTATGTAGCTCACAATGTATGGCAGAAAAGACACAAACAAGTAGGGAAAGAAAGCCAGTCTCCAGAAAGGACTACAAGACTGACCGGGGACAGAAGTCACATTAGAGATGATTCCTGCCTTTCCAGTTCCAGGTCCATTGGTCTTCCTTACTTGTATGTCCTGGTTGATGTCCACCATATTTGTTTCTTAAGCTACTGTGAATAGTTTTCCATTCCTTGCACCAAACCATTTTCTAGCTAGAACATCAATTATGATGTGTAGACTATTTTTAAGCCTCTTTATTAACAACTCATCTTTTGTTTATTAATACTTCTCAATATTTATCCCAGTAGAAATAATATTATGGTGGGAGCATGGTGGTCTGGGAATTAGTCATCGTTCTCCCAGTAAACCACAATAAATGACTCAACCTTCCTTTTTATCCACTTTCTTTTACTTTAAAATTAGGATGATAATATTTGCCCCATCTTCCTTATATCTTTATCCTGAGTATCAAATAATATTACAAAAGTAAAAATAACTTTGGAAGTATTTTAAAATGTCAAGTATTATAAATAATTTTATTTGTTATGTGTCATAATGTTAATTTCTGAGCATATCCCTTAATCACTCAAGTTAATTTGAATGTTTGGTGCTGACTTGACATTGTAAGACCTGCACAGTGTCTTAGTGTCTCCGTTTTCTTTCCCTTGTTTCCAATTTGCTGCCCAGGACCATCAGAGCAATGCTTAGGTTGGACTGTGTTTGCCTTGTTCCGGATTTGTCCCTCCACACTGTCAGATGCCTTCCAGTTCTCTACTTTACTAACCCCTGGCTAGGCCTGGACTACCTGTGTCCAGGTCACACTCCTGGAAATTGAAGTGGGCCCACCTTGCCTGGAAAAGGAATTCCAACAAGCTTAGAGGCAGCATTTAGTTAATACACCCCATTCTTTCCAGAGTTGTTCATATGATAAACCTATGTTAAGTTCCATACTCACATTGTAAAATCTTACTCTCTTGCCACATGTCTGCAATATCTTAGGGAGATAGCCATCTGGTGGTATCAGAAAAATTAATCATCTTTCCACACCCATCACTCAAGAAGAACAAAGCTCTATCTAGTCCTTCTTACAAACATGAGCTCTTTCCTGACTTCTTTCCCTTTGATATTTATTTCAACTTAATGTTACCTGAATATATCTATTTCCCATTAGGCAGGGAACCAGTATGATTTTCTCAGGTTTCATACGACCCCCTAGGGAAAGCCAAATGGATGCTTAGCTACAAATGAGTTAGGTTTCAAATGAGATATGAATTCTATTCGATTAACC
This sequence comes from Galeopterus variegatus, assembly GCF_000696425.1. Taxonomy (NCBI): domain Eukaryota; kingdom Metazoa; phylum Chordata; class Mammalia; order Dermoptera; family Cynocephalidae; genus Galeopterus; species Galeopterus variegatus. The sequence goes on from NW_007726805.1 coordinate 552,466, forward strand.
TTATAAAATTTGTTATATAATCAGCAAACAGAAATCTAAGTCTAAAAACAGTATTCAAAATCTAGAACAAAAGATGAAGACTAAAAGTCAGGAAAAAGATGGAATCCTCAGGAAAAGAAATAATTCAACTACTAGGATAGTATTTGCTTTCTACAGAAAGCCTTCCAACATAACCCATCCTATAGATGGATTTAGAACATACTGACAGGAAACTAAGTTTCCTCCCTGAATGTCATTAGAAACTAAAAATGTAGCCAATGTGAAATGAGCTATAAGCTTGGAAACTGTAACATGCTAAAACTCTCCCTTGTGAAAAAAAGAATGTGTTATAATAGAAAAAAATATAAAAATAGTCTAGAAAAGTAATTTTCCAAACACAAAAGTGGTCATGTAGTTCATACTATATTCTTAGATCAGAAAGCATCAAACTGTGTGATTCACACCAATCTTTTGATAAATCATTTACTACCCAAATGAAGCTATGTCCCAGGAATGGTGTGAGGTTGAGATGAGGAGAGGAGAATCAGACGGTGTGTAGATGATTGGTCCTGTTGCTAAGCTAGGTCATCTAATAAATTCTCTTTCTGAATCATCTCTTGCTCATTTAATGGGGATCTCATCAGCCTCTGACCACCCTGATTAAATTTCTCATCTTGCACAGCCAAGGAAGAACTAGTCCTGATGTCTATCGTACCCCAGGAGGCCCTTCCAAAAACAGCTAGATTCCCCTCATGTTCATTATTGCATTTGGCATCTGGGTTCCTTTGTGTGCCAAAGATTAACTCATTTTTTTTATGTGCTTAATAGAATTTCTGGAAACCATTGTGTTGCCAGCTGGCATTGTCTTTCCATGGCACTTTCTACCTTGTATTTTGTTAGTCTATAACTTCTTAGAGCAGACCATAAGCTCCTTGAGGATAAGGATGCCTTCAATCTGTAGTCCTCTTTTTTTTTTAACACTACTCCCATGTCTAGCACAGACAAGGTTTTCATTAAATATATAACGGATCAAGATAAGCAATATTAGTAATGGGCAAGTCACTTTACCAAAGTCCTTGAATTAAAATTTCCATAGTGGTAAACTGCAACTCCTTCAAAATCCGGGTCATAGCTCCCTTTCTCCAGAATGCTTTCTCTGTTACCTTTTATTTTCTTAATTCATATGTCCTTAATTTTCATTAGGGATACAACAGTGTATACCTTGAGTAAAAGATCTGTTTTTAATGTTGCAGCTCTTCCTAAGACAATTATAAGCAGCTACTTTCTCTTCCCAGCTAGTTTCTAAGTTCCTTAAAAGTGGGGAACTATACCTTCAATTTCATCACACCATTCATATGCTATTCTGCACAGTGTTAACCACTATTTACTAAGTGCTTTTCATGCGCCAAGTGGTTTTTAAACACTTCATATGGATTTCATCACTTAACTCCCATGGCAACCCTATGGGATAGGTACCGCACATAGTAGCTCAAGGTCACACAGCTGGGAGTGGCAGAACCAGGATTTGATCTGCGGCAGCATTGCTCCAGAGCCCATGGTCTTAAACACTCTACTTACTGCCTCCTAGACAGAAAACACTATAGTGGGGGCCGGCCCGTGGCTCACTCGGTAGAGTGTGGTGCTAATAACACCAAGGCCACGGGTTCAGATCCCATATAGGGATGGCCGGTTAGCTCACTGGGTGAGCGTGGTGCTGACAACACCAAGTCAAGGGTTAAGATCCCCTTACCGGTCATCTTTAAAAAAAAAAAAAAAAAGAA
>NW_007726805.1:556905-559510 GCF_000696425.1 Galeopterus variegatus
CCCTGTCTTTCCATCTCTCAGATCTTTTTCAATTGGTGTGTTAACTTCATCTACTTTTACAGATGAGAAGATAGTATCTCAGATGCACATCCTTCCAGTCCATAAGTCTCAAAATAAGGGCAGGTTTCCACTCTAGCTCTAGCTGAAAAGTCCCTATTGTTCCCTAAATGAATTCAATTGGCTCATTTTGGGTTGTGTCCATCTTTGAGCCAATTACTTTCCCTGAGGAGTTGCATTACTTTCATTACCCAGGCCTATTTATTCAATTGTCACCGTGATGGAGTGGGGGGAGTGTACAGAGTGCTCATGTGATGGCAGAGTACTGTGACTGACAGCCCCATTGAGATCTAATAAAGTGGGAAGGGACAGTTCTACAAATAAAGGGTGGCTCTGGGCAATCAAAAACTATAGCTGTCTACAATAATGTTTAATGTTATCTCTAGCCTTAAAATTAGGAAAACTAAAAAGACAAAAAATAGTTTACATTGTGTGATTTCTGAGTGTAGGCTTTAAAAGACCTGTGGTTTCCACTTTCATCTATTTGTAAGCCCTGAGCTGCCATGTGAGAAAGTCCATGCTCTCCTGCTGGACAGGACAGGTAGAGGTAGAGGTCCTGGAGGAAGTAAGACCATGGGGAGGGACAGGCCCCAGTATTCCAGGCTTCTCAGGGGCAGTGAGGCCATCCTGGATTCCCCTGTCCAAACTGCAGGCAGCCCAGCTGATACTACCTAGAACAGAGAGACAGCTGTTCCAGTGGAGCCCTACAGCCAACCCATAGAATCATGAAAAATAATAGAATGCTTGTCATTTTAATCTATTATGTCTTCAAATGTTTTGTTACACAGCAATAAATACGTGTGCTTACAAAAATCCTACAGAAACCATCATATTTAATGATGAAATACTGAAAACATTCTCTTCAAGATCCAGAAAGGACCAAGGGTGCCTCTATCACCACCTCTATTTAACATCAACAGGAAGTCCTTACCATTAAGATCCCTAAGCAGCTGCCAAAACAAAAAAGAAAAGAAGGAAGTTCTTATCAGAGCAATAAGATATGAAAAGAAAGAAATTAAAGTATAAGGATTGGAAGGAAAGGAACTGACCAGTAAATACTGCAAAGACTCTTTTTTTTTTTTTTTAAAAAGATGACCGGTAAGGGGATCTTAACCCTTGACTTGGTGTTGTCAGCACCACGCTCAGCCAGTGAGCAAACCGGCCATCCCTATATGGGATCCGAACCCGGGGCCTTGGTGTTATTAGCACCGCACTCTCCCGAGTGAGCCACGGGCCGGCCCTGCAAAGACTCTATAGATAAAATTATTAGAGTTATTAAGAGTTTTTAAGAATACCAATGGATTAAAAAAATGAATTGTATTACTATCTGCTAGCAATAGTTAGAATATGTAAAAATGTAAAAGACATCTTTTAAAATTACATATAAAATAAGGCTTATATGAATAAATGTAACAAAAGAAGTGCATAGCATATATCAAAAATTGTATTTAAGTTTATTGAAATCCTGAAAGATGACCTATATAAATGGAAAGACATATCATTTCAGCTTTTGGAAGTCTCAATTTCACAAGTATGTAAATTCTACCAAATTATTCTAAAAATTTAGTGCAACTCAAATCAAAATTACAACAGAGGGTTTTTTGTTTTGAGGGTTTTTTTTGTTTTTGTTTTTGTTTTTAAATGCAGAAATAAGAGGCCAAGAATTGTCTAAGAAAAGAAATGGTAATTGCCTTACAAGATAGCAAGACTTAAATAAAGCTTTAGTAATTAGGAGTGTAACGTTAATTCAGGGATAGAAAATTTGATTGTTTTAGTCCATTTCTGTTGTTTATAACAAAATACCTGGAACTGGGTGATTTATAAAGAAAACAAAACTTATTGCTTGCAGTTTCTGAGGCTGGGAAGTCCAAAGTCCATCTGGTGGTGGTGACCGTGACCCAGGGGTCTCACATTGCAAGATGGTGGAAGTAGAGAGAGCAGAGAGAGAGACAGACAGACGCTCCCCTCTCTTCTTTTAAAGCCCTCAGAATCACGCCACTGATCACCATTTTTAATCCATTCACTACATCACGGTCCTACAATCCAATCACCTCTTCAAGGCTCCATCTTTCAATTACCATAACAGGATTTTCCTCCCTCTTAACAGTCACAGTGGGGACCAAGTTTCTAATACATAAAACTTGGGGGACACAATTCAAACTTCAGTGAGGTTTAGGGACATAATTCAATCTACTACATTGACTAATAAAACAGAATAAAGAACCTATAAACAGACCCACACAGATCTGAAAAGTAGAATTATGTCAGCACTGTCAGTGCCTGCCTTGGGTTGAATGTCCCCCAAAACTTAATCCCCACTGTGACAGTGTAAAGAGCGGAGGGTGGAAAATCCCATAATGGTGATTGATAGGTGGGGCTTTGAAGAGGTGATCAGATTGTAGGACCACGCCATAGTGAATGGATTAATAATAGTCGTCAGGGGTGTGGTTCTGAGGGCTTTAAAAGGGGAGTGAATGAGCAGGTTGGTGTCTTTGCTCTGCCATTTTCTGCTATGTGAGACCCCTGGGTCACGGTCACCACCACCAGA
>NW_007726805.1:559840-560502 GCF_000696425.1 Galeopterus variegatus
TGAAAAGTAGAATTATGTCAGCACTGTCAGTGCCTGCCTTGGGTTGAATGTCCCCCAAAACTTAATCCCCACTGTGACAGTGTAAAGAGCGGAGGGTGGAAAATCCCATAATGGTAATTGATAGGTGGGGCTTTGAAGAGGTGATCAGATTGTAGGACCACGCCATAGTGAATGGATTAATAACAGTCGTCAGGGGTGTGGTTCTGAGGGCTTTAAAAGGGGAGTGAATGAGGAGGTTGGTGTCTTTGCTCTGCCATTTTCTGCTATGTGAGACCCCTGTGTTGCTTAAAGCCACCATCAAGGAAGACTCACCAGATGTGTTCCCTGGACTTTGGACTTTTTAGCTTCTGAAACTGTAAGCAATAAATTTTGTTTTCTTATAAGTCACCTAGTTCCATGTATTTTGTTATAAGCAACAGAAATGCACGTATACAGTGCCGGTCATGGGAAATCAAGTGGTGCAGGGATAATGGTTTACCCATAAGAGAATAATTAATTTGGATCTCTACCTCATACCATACCCCCCAAAGTCGATTTCAAGTGCACTAAATATAAGGTAGGAAGGATTTTTTGAACAAGACTTTAAAAACACAAAGCAAAAGAAAAAGATGAATACATTTAATTACCTTAACCCCCCCCCCCCCCCCCCCCCCCCCCCCCCT
>NW_007726806.1:0-23973 GCF_000696425.1 Galeopterus variegatus
CTCGGGCTGGACCCCCCTGTCCCCCCCACTAATGCCCTCTCTTGGGCATCTCTTTCTGCCTGGCTGTCTGTCCATGTCTCCATTCTTCTCCTCCAGAAAGCATCGTCCTGTCCTGTGTCCCTGGGGCCCTGGGGGGCACCTTCACCATGACAGTGCACTTCTGCACGGGTGCCGGGCCCCCCCCCAGCCCTCTGGGGGCCACCACCGCCATACTCCATCGACCTGAGAGTTGGTATAATTGGGCTCAGGCAAACAAAACGTCGCGGGAGACCCGGCCAGCCCGGTGAGCTCATGCACTTTTCTATTCCTGCCACCCCGGCAGATGACATCGGCCCCCCAGGGGGTGACAGAGACTAGTACGATCAGTGGCCATCCCGAGAGGCAGTGGCCTGGCCCGCTCCCCACTCCCTGCGAGAGATGGGTGATGGGTCATTTCGGAGTGGCTGGGGTGTGGCATTGGAGGGCGCTGAAGGGGGTGGTGGGCTGGCTCCTGGGGGGATTCTTCCTCCCCAGGATCCCTGCAGGCCTCTGACCTTTGTGTGTGGTGGGTACAGACAGAGGGGCACTTAAATCCAGGCTCCTGCCTGCTGCCAGCACCGACATCGTCACCTGCTGACCATGCTTATCGGTCTTAACCTCCTTGGAGCATTCCGAGCGTTTTTCTTTTTTCCCTGCTTCCCGGAGGAGTCCGGGCATCTTTGAGTGTCCGTAGGCCCAGGGATGAACTTCATGGATGTCAGGGATTTAGTGGGAGCGTCTGGATGGACAGATCTAGAACCAACACTGTCCACACATTTTCTTCTCTGGGTCACAGTGTGGGGCGCTGCCTGGGGTCCCCCAGACCGGAAACAGGTCAAAGGGGCCGATCCACCTCCACTCAGTAAATACGTCTTTCCTTCAGGGGAGGTGACTTGGTTTCCCTTCCTGCCTTCTGAGTTGGCACTGACAAACATTTTGCAGATGTTTGAGCGCAGTGCGCCCGGCCACTTGCCACTACCAGGAGCCCAGCAGCAGGGAGACCTGTGGCTTTGCTGATTATTCCAGTGGCTGCAAGGCTGGAACGATGGTCAGCGAGGTGGCCAGGGAGGACCAGACAGGGGTGATGTGACTTCGTGGTGTGACGCCGTGTTTCCACCGGGCACCCCGTGGCCCGGGGTTCACATGTTTCCCATGACTCTAGTCCCGCCGCCGTGTGTGGGGGGAAGGAGGGGGCGTAGAGAGAGTTCGGGATGGGGTTGAGCCTGGAGGAAAACCCTAAAAATAAAGACGGATATTTATAAACCCAGCGGGTTTGGGGGATAATTGACAAAGCTTAGTGTTTGTGGCTGAGAGCGATTCCTTTCCCTCCACCCCATTAGGCTTCGTTTGTGGAGTTAGTCAGAGCCAGGGGAAAAGTCTTAGGATGTGCCTTGGATTTGGCAGGTGCGGTGCTGGGGGTCTTGTGCTTCCAGAGGGAGGCAGGGGGCTTCAGAAGGGGCGTTGAGGCACCACCAAGCTTTCTTCTGCATCTAGGGCCACCCTCTGTTTCACCCCTAATGGGTGGGTGTCCTGCTCCCCAGATTTATAAGGAGGGTGCCCCTCTCGGGCAAAGCCTTGTATGTCACCCTTCCTCTGTCCTTCCCTGCGGCAAAAAATGCCCAGGGTGGGGTACTGGAAGAGACCCCCAGCCACTCGCCAGGAAGAGTGGCTCAGCCTCCGGTGGGGACAGGAGGGGACAAGATGAAGGCGTAATTACTGTGCCTGTGCGGGATCCGTGTGGCAAGCTGGTAAACCCCCGCTGCAGGTCCGCAGACAAAGGCACATTTTGGGGAAGTGAGGATTTGAAGGCTTTTCAAACTTTTTTTTTATTTTGTCTTTTTCCCACCTTACCTTGATCTGGAATCATAAAGCTGCTGACCTGTGGGGTGGGAGAGAGAAAGTGCTGGAAAGGGGCGAAGGCTCAAATGCGTGTTATTCTATCACCAGGAGGTACTTTGACATTCTGAATTAGGCAATGGGGACATCGAGAGAGCAAGTGAGACTACTGAGAAAGACAGTCCAGAGATGTCAGATCCTAGCTCTGAGACGCACAGCGATGGGTGACACCGGGGTCTTCCTGCCCCCAAGGTTCAAGGGTATCCAATGTAGTATGTGGCCTCCCCTTGTCCTCCTCTCCTTTTTCTTTAAGGATAGAAAAGACACTCCAAAAAAAAAAAGGGAAAAAACCCCAATATACCATTTCTGTCTTGTCTCTGGCTGATATTTCAGAAGCGTCATGGAGGGGGGTCGTGCGTGGGGAATATGAAAAATCAATTGGCTTACGCTTCTGCAAAGGCGAAAATTAACGTGCCAGTAGGAGTGACTCACGGACAGGCCCGCACTTCCACATCGCTTTATTTTTGTCTTTCTTTTTTCTGCTCCTCCTTGGAACTGCCGGTCCCCCCGCCCCCTGGCCTGACCAGACTGGACTTGGGGGGTTGGCGCTATTCTGGGCTGGCCGTGGAATCCCCTCTTCTGTTCCTGGAATCGAGGTACCCTCAGCATCCTGCAGAGGCCAGGGGTATTCCATACCTGGAAATAAACCAGGGTTTTTTTTGGCATTCCTGGTCCCTTCGAATTCCCACTGAGCCCACCCTGGTTGGGGACTCAAAGATGGGGTTTCTGGGTTACAGTGACCCTTCCCTGCTCCCCTGCACCCCCACCCCATGCCTCAACTGGGACGGAATCACACACAAATGTCTCTTTTCTACAGGGCAGATTTTGTCCAGTCCTCTCTTTATGTTAGGTGGCTTCTGCTGCTTTTGATTTTTTGTTTTATCTTTGCTCTTAGTCCCTTGTAGGAAAGTCAGGTGTCTCCTCTTCCCTCGACCCCAACCTGGGGACCTGAAAATCCTGTTCTTTCCTGGTTCGTTCCTTCCTTTTTCCCTCCCTGTGTGATCCTGCCTCTGTTCCTTAACTTCTCTGTGCAGGAGCTACCTTACTTGCAAAATGTGGTTACCTGCTGGCTTCCGGGTCAGAGCCCTGATTTCAGCTACCCACCCTGCTGAGCTGTGCAAACTGGGGCAGGTTGCTTGACCTCTCTGTGATCCCTCATCTCCAAGATCAGTACCATCACAGCCCGTGTTGTGGCCAGCAGACACTGCAGGAAATGCGCCTCCCCCGGCTCTCAACGTGTCCATCGCTGGCCACATCCATCCTGTGACTCCTGGACAGTCCCCTGAGAAACGCCACCGATCCCATGTGGCAGAACAGCCACAGCTCTGTAGTCTGGGTCCCATGGATGAGGCGGGCTGCGTGGAGAGGGGCTGGGAGGATTCTCCATTGTTGTGCTGTCGTGTGGGTAATTGAGTGTTGGTGGAAATTCACAGGTTCTGGGGAAGAGAGGTCGGCGCATCTGTGTGTGTATAATTTAATGCCTCTTATAATTAACCCCTGTGATCAGCAAATGAGGGGATGTTGGGGGGATAATAATAGCTGCTCCGACTTATTTGGAGTTAGTGCCCCGTGCCAGGCCCTCTGCTAAGTAAGGCACATTGGTGACATTCTCGTCGACTTTAACCTTCAATGCCCTGTTGGTGGAGCGGCTGTGATCGGAGTCCTGTTTTAAGAAGAGGGAAACTGAGGCACAGAGAGGGGTCTACATTGGCCCAAGGTCACACAGCCCGTAAGTGACAGAGCGGGGAATCTTACCCAGGGCCATCAAATGCCACAGCCTGAAATCTTGATCCCTGGAGAGGGCTCTGCTGATTGTCAGGGATGTCATTCTGATGGCAGTTCACCTGTTGGGGGTGACTGAGAGTCACTACAGAGACTCCAGGGCTGCCAGCTGCCTTATGCAGAGGGTGAGAGCAAGGGCCCTGGACGGGGCCGTACAGGGTGCAAATTCCGACTCTACCACTTGCTGGCTGTGTGACCTAGGGCAAGTTGCTCAACCCCTCTGTGCTTCTGTTTTTCTCATCAGTAAAACTGAACACGTATATAGTACCCACCTAGAGGGGTTGTTGGGAGGATTAAACGACTTAGTACGTGGAAAGCACGTACTCACAACAGTGCCTGGAATGTAGTTGTTGCTGCTGCTGTTATTATTTTTGACCCCACAGGAAATGCATTGACATGTAGCAAGACCTACCCAGCAGGGGCTCCCCATCAGCCCCTCTGCCCCGCCCCCAGTCCCTCAATGGGGTCCATCACAAGAGAGATGTCAGGGTGACTCAGCTGCTGCAAACTGGGGCGTTTCCCATCGCTGACTATCTAATCAGGGCCGCCCCATTTCTGCAGTGTGACCGGGCCAGGCAACTGGTGGGAACTGAGCCATGGGGGGCCGGGAAGGTGGACAGGGAGGGCAGGCGGCACCCTGGGAGGCTCCAGGCACTCCAGAGCCCCCAGATGGTGGCTCCCGACTTGCAGAGACCATGGTGGGTTTGAGTGAGCACCAAGGGAGAGTTTGAGGGTGATTCGGGGCTGTGAGTCCTTAGCTTTGACTGTGGCCCCATGAGGGGTGCTCAGGAGGGGGTCCATTTACAAGCCTGGTGTGCGAGCATTCATTCATTCACCACTTCATTCATTCAGTCAACCAGTATTTGTTGAAAACCGGCTGCCAGGGACCTTGGGTGCCAGACTCTGAGTTCAGATCCCAACACTGCTGTTGACCAGCTGTGGGGTCTCGGGCAAGTTACATAGTTGCTCTGTTCCTCAGCTTCCTCATCTGTAAAATGGGTACTTTGACATACCGGTCAGCCACCAAAACAAAATCAAATCAAATCAAATCAAATCAAGTAATAAAACGTGCAGCCGGAGTTCTGTGAAAGCCCCCCTGAGCTTGGGTGCCAATGTTGGCATCAACAGAGACCGCAGAGCTCAGGAGATACCTCTTGCAATGGCTGTTGGGCTGAAGCTCAGAGAGGGAGAGGAACTTGCCCAAGGCCACACAGCCATGCCTGCCTGCCTGCTGGGCCAGGCCTTGCTCAGGAAGGTAGGATGGGACCCCTCGCATCAGGCTGAGGAGGGGAACTGAGGCAGGCAGACCTAATTCCCAGTGGCCACTGGACTGTTAACTCCAGTGAGTGGTGTGAGCTGGGTGGGCTCCTCCAGCCTCCAAAGCAGCCCCGAATAGCTCCCCAGCCAGATCTGCCAGTTTTTCCAAGAAAAACCAGGAATCTAGATTTTTCGTGAAGTTGCCCTGTTTTACATCCTTGCATCTTTCTTTTTCTTAAAACACCACAGCATGGCATGGTACAGAAATCCGGACCACCTCAGGGTTTGACCCTCTTCCTCCCTATTTAGAGGTTGTGTGACCTCTGACACCTCAGTCGCCATGGATGAGCCTCAGTTTCCCAGGCTGCAAAATGGGTTTAAGGATTACGGCCCCCTCAATGGATTCTTTAGAGGCACCGGCGTGACAACCTGCGGGGAGGGCCGAGAACAGGGCTTGGGCCAGCGGCCTCGCTCAATAAATGTTGGCTCTGATTATATTAATATTGGTCATAATGATAAACTTGACTTAAATTAAATGCTGTGCAGAAGGAAGCCGGCTCGTCCCGCGGGGTAGGGCTGTGAATTATCTACTGGCTGCAGGACCTGTCTCTCCTTTCCTTGTCCTCTCTGGAGCGTACTTCCTTGCTCTCGGGGTTGGGGCACCAGGTCACCAGTATTGTTTGTTGAGTTTATTGCAGTGATTCTCAACTGGGGGTGATTTTGCTCCCCAGGGGACACTGGCAATATCTAGAGACATTTGTGGTTGTCATATCATGGAGGGGGGTGCTCCTGGCATGGAGTGGGTGGCGTTCAGGGACACTGCTCAGCACCTGCGGTGCCCAGGATGGCCCCACCACAGAGAACCATCCGGCCCCAAATCTCAATAGTGCCAAGGCTTATAATAGTGCGTGGTATCCCAGCAACAGTGGTGGCTACACCTCCCCGATGCCATTAGGTCATGGAGGGGATGTCAGGTTCAGGACTTTTCCCCTTGGTCCCATCTGGCCCTGGGAGCGACTCTGACCCCTCCGTGGAAGGGCCTCGGAGATCTGAGCAGCACAGGTTTGAATCCCTCCCCAGCTGTGAGAGGTGACCCCATTATTCCCTTCCCCGGAGCCTTGGTTTTCTCATCCATGCAATGGGGACGAATCTTGCCTGCCGCATCATTGGGGATTAGATGGTGTCATGTTGATACAGTGCCGGGAGCCAAAGGTGCCCAGGAGGGGCTGAAAGACTGTGTCCTCCCTCCCCCCATCTTCATGCACAATTGGGGGTAATGGGGATAGAGCCTTAAACCCTTAATTCCCCAAATAACTGCAACCCAAGCAGGCAGTAAGTCCCCGTCATAAGGGCGGCTGACACTATGGAGCTGCACCGGCGTGCTCGGATTCACGCACGGTTCCTTATTTCCTCCTTGGAACTGCCCTGAGAAGTGGCAGTGTTACCCTTCTTGCAGATGGGGAAACTGAGACACAGAGAAGGGATGAGAAACGGGAACGATGGAAGCCGTTTCTCAGGCAAACAGAGGTGTTGTTCCTGCACTTGTAGGGGCCGCATCCACAGCTGGCTTCATGGCCATGTGACCCGAGCAGTCACAGAGGGTCCCCTGTTCAGAAGGGCCTGCGCTTGGTTTAATGCTCTGCTGATGCCTTTTTGATATTCTTAATCATTTTGCAACAAGGAGCCCCATGGTTTCCTTTTGCACTGGCCCTGAATTACGTAGCTGGATGTTGTAGCAATTACGGAGCCAGAAGGCTGCTTCCCTTCGCGGTTGAGAGCAGGATGTTCCAGATCTGTTTTTCCCGCGTACCAGCTGTGTGACTCTGGGAATGCACTGGCCCTGAATTACGTAGCTGGATGTTGTAGCAATTATGGAGCCAGAAGGCTGCTTCCCTTCCCGGTTGAGAGCAGGATGTTCCAGATCTGTTTTTCCCGCGTACCAGCTGTGTGACTCTGGGAAAGTTGCTTTCCTTCTCTGGATGGCAAACCCAAATGCTTCTCCGGAGCCAGCAGGCTGGGCTCCTGCTGGGCTCCTCTCCCCGCCTCCCCCATTTTTTTCTGGCCACACCGACCTTCCTCTGTTCCCACCTTCAGTCCTTTGTCCCAGCTCTGCCCCTGCCAGGAGCTCTTTTTCTGGCCAGGCCAACCCTACCCACCACCATCCTCAGGACCCCTTTTTCTTTTCAGTTACTGTTTTCCAGTCCGTCTGTCCCCATGTCCAGGACCCGAGCTCCACCAGGTCCCCTTCCCCCAGATGAGCCCGCCTGGCTCTTGGGAGCTGCCACCTGGCCATCCTGCACCAGGACTGGCGTGTCTAATTGTCCCGATCAGGCAGCTAATGATGGGGAAAGCCCCACATTGGCAGTTCACGGCCGGCGCCCCCTCGTCCTGCTCTGATAACGCTCAAAACAGGTGACGTTGCAGGGAGAGGCAGCCACGGTGGCCATCGCCTGAGGCTCAGCTCATTCTGTCCTTGGGCAGGGAGGCCAGGAGAATGGGCCCAAGTGGCAGTGCTGTGTGACCTTGGCCACTCGCTCACCCTCTCTGAACCACTGCATGTCCAAGGTGTCTGGCACAGAAGTGGTGATGAGTAGCCATTGAGTGCAGTGTCTCTGAGAGAGTGGCCTCAAGCCAGGGGTCTGAGGACAGGTGTCAGAGGGTTAGGGAACCCTGAAACAGTTCATGAGATTTCCTTTCTCCTGGAGAGAAGGTGAGCGGCCCCAAGGGGCTAACTACACTCATTAAGCGCACAGTGGCTGGGCCAGATGGTTTTAAGGCTCAGCCAATCCTGTTGTTCGTTTGACACCCCATGCGTGTGGCCAGACAGGTGGAGAAATTACTGAGGAGCCCACAAGGAATGGGTTGGGCTTTCTTTTGGGGATCAAATTTGGCATTTGAAGAACCCAGCTTCGAGTCTTAGTTCAACCTCTTGTTCAGTGTGACCCTGGGCTAGTGGTTTTACCCACTGGGGCCTCGGTTTTCTCATCTGTGAAATGGGAGTGAGACCATCTCTTGGGTAGTTGGAAAGATCCATACTGAGCATGCATGGAATCACTCCAAAACTGGCTAAAATATCATACAATACCCCAGGAGGATTAATGCCCCCCCCAGAAGCAAGATCGGGTACCTGCATCCAGGGAATTGGGGGACAGGATCTGGAGATGCCAGGGAGCGGCTGGTCCCAAGTCTGGTTCTTCTAATGGTGTTCAGTCATGCCTGGAGCCTTCTCTCCCACTGCAGTGCCAAGAACAGGCTGGCAGCAGCCAGCAGCAGACCCTGGGCAGACAAAACCACAGGCCGGGCAGATGGCGTAAATCAGTGCTGCACAGAGTGGACCGGGAGCGTGGGCAGGGCTGTCCCTGGACTGTCTGAGCCGTGATGAGGAAACCGAGTCACGCCAACATGGCCCGAGCACTCAGAGGGTGTAGAGGGTCAGTTCTGATCTTCTGGGTCTATGCCTGAGGTCACCCTGCAGGCTGCCCATGTCTCTGGACTCCCCGTCCTGTGGTCTGCCACCCCCCTCCTCCTGATGACTTTATAGTTTTCTTCAAACCCATTCTTTTTTTATAACTTGAAAGAGAAAACTTGGTCTCATTCTTGTGAATGGGAACTTGGTATGTCCTTGATAGACGTAGGTGAAACCTTAAAAATAAACGTGATAAGGGCACACACAATGACATTAAATCCTTGCTGGTTGCTACTGCCACCGCTGCTCCAGACTGAAAGCTGAGGCCTGAGCGCCCCCAAGACGTTAAAGGCACCTTAGCACCTACCAGAGATTTCCAGCCTTCAGAAGGCTTGAAAAAGGCAAGCACAGGAAGGACCCCCCTGCAGGTTGAGTCCTTGCTACTGAGAAATGTGGCTAGAACTATTTGGGGGTCTCCTGGCCCTGTTGGGAGGCCGGGTCCCCTCCCACTTTCAGCCTGAGCTGTTTGGACGCTCCGGTTCACTTCTGAGCGTTCCTTCTCAATGGCCTGGGGAGAAGGTTATTTCTCCCTGAATTCAATTAATGAGCCTATTAAAAACTATTTATTTTCCCTGACAGTTGTTTACTGAGGAGGAGGAGATGAGTCGTCTGGTGTCCTCACCAGGCAGGGACGAGGCAGAGTTGGGGGTACCTGAGGCTTCGGTCCTGGTGCTCGGGGAGTGCAGACTATGGGTGGGGTCCTGCCGTGGGGGCCACCGTGGGCAGGGCCTGTGCTACGGTTTGGCCACTGTTTCCTACCTCGGAATCTTTGGAAGGCAGATGTTGGGGTCACAGCCATCCTGGCGTGTGGGCTGAGGGTTTCCTTCTACTCTTTACAAGTCAGAGCGTCTCAGATGCACTGGTTTGAAACCTAGGACCTGTTTGTGGCAGGGTCTCTCAATATCCATTCACACCCCCTCCTCCTAGCAGTGGAACCCTGTGATTTTTACCTGGGTACATGGCTACCTGGGGAAAAATTTTCTTTTCTTGGTGTCTGTAGGGAAATTGAAGATAAATGGTCAGGGTCCCTCAGATATTCAGAATCTTGTGGAGCATTTGATGTAAATATGCATGTGCACCCAGGTGTTCCTGGGTTGTCTGACTCGTGCCCAGATGTCCTGGGTTATCAGACTTGAGTATAAAGGATGAGCAGCTCTGATCCACAGGGCTCCCCATGCCCCCCACCCACTGGGATGCCTGGGGGTGGGGCACGGGGAGGCCACCACTGTTGCTGGAGGCTGTTGCTGCAAGCTGTTGCTTCCAGGACCCCCAGGATGCTCTGGGAGGCCACCGCTGCTGCTGGAGGCTGCTGTAAACTGCTGCTTCTGCTGAGGAAGCTGAGGATTGACCTCACGCTTCTGCTGAGGAAGCTGAGGATTGACCTCACATCAGCAACCTTGCCAGTGGCTGCCAGGATCTTTCCAGGGACCTGCATGTGAGGGGTCTGTGACCCAGCCTGGCACGTGAGGAGTCTGGTGACCCAGCCTAGCTTGCGGTCTGCATGCGAGGGGCCTGTGACTCACCCTGGCACATGAGGAGTCTGACCCATTCTGGCATGTGAGGGGTTTGTGACCCAGTCTGTGAGCCCTGGTCTGACAGTGTCCCTTGCAGTTGTCTGTGTCATATGAGTTAATTCAGGATTAAAATTAATGAGTAGGATTTCCTGGAAATGCCTTTCAAGGCAGGTGGCACTTGTGCCCTTCTATCCCCCAGCTGGAATGTGGAGGTGATGGCAGGTGCTCAGGCAGCTGTTTTGGATTATGAGTCAGGTGCCATGGATAAGAATGGGGAATCAGAGAGATGGAAAGAGCCTGGGCTCTGATGATTGTGGGATGGCCAAATAGCCCTGAAAGGCCAACCTGGTGGCTTCCTTTATGTGGAGAGAGAAATTACTCCTCTCTCACATGTTTTCTGGTACTTGTGGCCCAACTTACTTCTATCAGTGGCAGTACATGAGACTCAGAACACAGTGCTCTCTGGGGATGTGGCTGTTCTTGCCCTTCTGCCCAGAGACCCCAAAGTCTTCCAAAAGGTGTGAAGATGAGCGTGATGGTAAAAGACCAGGTGTGACAGGTGCTCAGGCTGCCCTTGGCCCCCTGCTGAGTGCTTCACACATGCATCCTGTTGAATCTGCACAGCCCTGTGAGAAAACTACAGCCACCGCTCCACCTCTTTGCAGATAAGGAAATCGAGGCTCAGAGAGGGGCTGTGACTTGTCCAGGGTCACACAGCAAGTGGGGTTGAGCCAGGATTGGGCCGATCCCACACTTTATGCTAGTGCCCCCTCCTAACGCTCTTGGGAGCCTCCTCCCTGTCCCGTTGGTTGGCACCTCTGCCTCCGTCACAACCATCAGATCTGGCAGTGGGCCAAGCCACTTCCTCATGCCCGGGCAGGCCAGCAGGGACAGGAGAACAAAAACTGTGTTCCCCTTCGACACACAGAATGTTCCTAGCCACAGGGGCCATTGTCTTCTGGGTGTCCCCAGGTTTCTGCAAAGGGAAGCAGATTGCAGGTTGAATAGAGGGACCAAGTCCCTAAAAATAATACAAGCAGATATTTATTGAGCACCTACTGTGTGCTGAGCACTTTACACAAATCAACCTGTTTAATCTTCAGCAACCCTGTGCAGTGGGGGCAGCTGTCATTTTCCCATTTCTGTCCAATCCTGTGTCTCCACCTGATCCAGACCCCATCATCACTCACCTGGACTAGTGCAGTCGCCTCCCTCTGGTCCCCAGGCTCCCACCTTCCCCGCCACAGTCTGTCCTCCCTGCAGCAGCCAGGGGATGCCTGTGAGCACCCGAGTCAGGTCCTATCCCTCCTCTGCCTACAGCCCTCCATGGCTCCCACCTTCCTTGGGGTAAAAGTCCGAGTCCTCCCCGAGCCCACAAGGCTCGGCACGACCTGCCCTGTCCCCTCCCTGCCCTCTGTCATCCCCCCTCCCTCTCGCTCACTCTGCGGTCCCATCCCTCCTCTGCCTACAGCCCTCCATGGCTCCCACCTTCCTTGGGGTAAAAGTCCGAGTCCTCCCGGAGCCCACAAGGCTCTGCACGACCTGCCCTGTCCCCTCCCTGCCCTCTGTCATCCCCCCTCCCTCTCGCTCACTCTGCTCCAGCCACACAGGCCTCCTCGCTGCTCCTCCCACATGCCTGAGGGCCTTTGCACGTGCTGTGCCCTCCACCTGGAATGCTGTTCCCCAGGTATCAGCACAGCTCCCTCCCAGGCCTCCTTCAGATGTCTGCTCCCTTTTAAGTGAGGCTTCTCCTCACCTCATTATTTAAATTTGCAACCCACACCTCCACCTGGTTACCCATCTCCTTCCCTGCTGTGTCTTCACCCAGAGCACATGCCACCATCCCCTGTTGTCTGCACCTTGTCACCTGCCCATCGAGGGGGACTTTTTTCCTGTTTCCTTCTCCTCTCTGTCTACACTAGCACCTGCACCACATAGGGCTCAATGCGTAGGTTCACCTAAACAGATCCCATTCACAGGGGAAGAAATGAGGCTTTCTGGGCTGGCTGGTTAGCTCAGTTGGTTGGAGCACAGTGTTATAACACCAAGGTCAAGGGTTTGGATCCCTATACCAACCAACTGCCAATAAAAGAAAGAAATGAGGCTCCGAGATGTCTGAGGTCTTCCAGCTGGCTGGTGCAGCAGCTGACTTGCAGCCAGCAGATGGCCCCCACCTTCTCGCTATTAACCCCCCCAGAGTTGGCCAGTCCGGGCGGCCTGTGTCGGTCCCTGTGGCTGTTCCTGCTCCTTCCTCTCGCCCCCACATTCTCACCTCAGCCTCCAGAAATAGCCCCTTTAAAATAGCCACGTCCCCCAGTTCCGGGGCCTCTGCCTGCCCACGGATGCGATGCTGCGCTGACGGGCTGGCCCCCTATTGCTGTGGGATTTTTAAAAATATAGTTGGTGTTAGGTGTTTTTTCTCTCCCCTTTTAAGCCTAAAAGAGCCCATCCACCAACAGGACTGCATGTCACTGCAGATACTCCAGCCAGTCACAGCCACTGGGGTGTCTGCTTTGCAAAGCCAAGGACTTCTGCTACAGGCTCACACCGGCTCAGGCGGGGACCATGGGGCCTGCAGTTCCAAGTCCTGTTGGGAAGCTCTGGGTGTGAGTCCCAGTGCTGCCTCTTGCTGGCTGTGTGACCTGGGGCAAGTGACAGAAGTTCTCTGAGCCTCAGTTTACCTCTCTGTAAACGGAACCCATTTCAGGGCTTGGGCAAATGACAGAACTTCTCTGAGCCTCAGTTTATCCCTCTGAAAATGGAACCCCTCTCAGGGATTGGGCAAATTGTTGAACTTCTTTGAGCCTCAGTTTACCCATCTGGAAATGGGACATCTGAAGGTTTTCCACTCAGGGTCTGGTATTGAGTAAGGTGCTCATAAGGTATGAGCCAGTCTTCATTACAGCCCCCTCCAAAATGACCTCTGTCACCTCTCTGAGTTAAGGATTTTATGCATTTAATGCCAGCTCTAGGCCTTCCACTTCTAGGATCTAGAACCTTCAGGAAATCACTTCTCCTTGGGGACTCAGTTTTCCTCATCCCTGAAATGAGCCCATCACTGGGTTGTCTGGAGACGTCGGGGATATGAGGCAAATCTGCTTTTTCCCCGAGGTCGAGCGTGCAGCCAGGGCTCTGTAGAAGTTACTGGTGTTTCCCTGTTATCCTGTTTTATTCTTGCCATTCATTGAGACTGTCAGTGGTTAAAAACCTGATTCTAGGGCCAAAGATGGCCTGGGTTTGAATCCCAGCCCTGTCCATCATTCGCCATAACATCACCTTTCCGGCCTCAGTTTCCCCATCGGTAAAATGAGGATCATGATAACCCTGACCTCCCACGGTCCTTGGGAGGATCCAGTGAGTTAATAGGGGTGAGGCCCTTAGAGCAGGGCTGGGCTCAGAGAGAGGACAATATGGCGATTGTAAAGAAATACGTTTATTCGCTAAATATTTATCCGGCACCTCCTGCCTGCCAGCCCCTTCCTGGGAGTGGGATCTGTGACACATACCCTGTGGCTTTGAGGTCCTGCCCAACTCCTCTGTGCACCAGGAGGGGCTGAGTCCCCCCTCCCACAGGGGCAGGGATTAAACCTGCCCAGAGGGACGTGCCCAGCCGAGGCCACAAGCACCGTGGTGGCCGCCCCTGCTTCCTGCCTTTCCTAGCAGGTGTTGGGCTGCCGGATGGCAGAGGGCAAGGGATGGCTCACCAGTGGGGACAGGAAGGGCCCAGCTGGAGTAGGCGGGGATGCTTCCGCCACCAGCCCCGGGGCTGGCGGCTGGTGTGGTTGCAGCCACCGCCTCTGAATTTGTGCCTTTAGTCATGGGGGAATTTCTCAGACACCTACTCCAAGCAGGACTCTGTGCTGGGACCCAGCAGGGGACAAAGTACATGGCCTTGTGGAGTTCACATGCTGATCAGGGAGAGACCATAGGCAAAGTGAAATGCGTATCGTGTTAGAGGAATTTCTCAGACGCCTACTCCAAGCAGGACTCTGTGCTGGGACCCAGCAGGGGACAAAGTACATGGCCTTGTGGAGTTCACGTGCTGATCAGGGAGAGACCATAGGCAAAGTGAAATGCGTATCGTGTTAGAGAAAACAATAAAGGAGAAAGGGATTCAGAAGCGGAGGAGGGAGGGCTGTACAGCGGGTTTCATTGAGGAGGTGACAGTTGAAATTTCTCAGACACCTACTCCAAGCAGGACTCTGTGCTGGGACCCAGCAGGGGACAAAGTACATGGCCTTGTGGAGTTCACATGCTGATCAGGGAGAGACCATAGGCAAAGTGAAATGCGTATCGTGTTAGAGAAAACAATAAAGGAGAAAGGGGATTCAGAAGCGGAGGAGGGAGGGCTGTACAGCGGGTTTCATTGAGGAGGTGACAGTTGAGCAAAACCCTAATGGAGATGAGGGAGGACCCAAGTGGATATGTGGGGAAGACCATTCTGGGCAGAGGGCACAGCCCGTGCAAGGGCCTTGGGGCAGGACCGAGCCTGGCGTGTAGGAGGAACAGAGAGGAGGCCTGAGTGGCTGCAGCGGAGTGAGGAAGGGGGAGACAGGGAGGAGGGAAGGGTGGGGAGGGGACGGGGCAGGTGGTGCAGGGCCTGGTGGGCTGTAGGGAGGACTTGGGCTTTTCCCCTTAAGGAAGGTGGGAGCCATGGAGGGCTGTGGGCAGAGGAGGGACAGGACCTGACTCAGGTGCTCACAGGTGCCCTGTGGCTGCCATGAGGAGGACAGATTGTAGGTGGCGAGGGTGGGAGTCAGGGGACCAGGGCGAAGGGACTGTGTTGGTCCGGGTGAGCCCTGCTGGTGCTAGGCCAGGTGGAGACAGAGGAGGTGCGAGAGATTTGGGATAGATTCTGAAGGCGGAGCTTTCCTCCTCTTTTTCTTCCCATCTCTGGGGTTAGTGGCCAGGCTGAGCTGTCACTTTCTCTTCAGTCCTTCCATAGAAGTTTCCAGAACTCAGAGTTGCAGGGACAGATAGGGACAGGAGGGCAGGCCAGGCCCTTTCCTGCAAGGGACTCACTGTCTGTTAAATAGAAAACACAAAAAGATCAGGTCCTGTCAAGCAAGGAGCATGGGGCCTGAGATGTCTGGACAGGCTGAGCCAGGGAAAAAAAATTAAAAATAATTATATCTACCATGTATCAGCCGCTCCCCATGTGTCACGAACAGCTCTGTGTACTTTTCGCAGGCTAATTTTCACAGTGGCTGGGTGAGGCAGGAAGGGACTTTTATATCCATTTTACAGCTGAGGAGACTGAGGCCCAGAGAGGCCAAGTCACGTAGCCAGCGTCACGCAGCTCAGACGTGGCATGGCGCTGGGGCGGTTGGCCTGACTGAATTGCTTTTGGCCCTGGCTGGGCGGCAGCTTGCTCTGCTGGTCACACTCCCGCCCTCTGCGAGTTTAAAGGCCTGTGTGAATTTGAATTACCTTATTCCAGATGTTGGCGGGGACCCCACCCTGCTCTGTTTTAGGGAAATACATCCTCTCAGCAGCTGTGTGGACCAGTGGAAAGCCCAGGACTCTATTAGACCTGGATTCAAATTCTGCCCTCGCCTCTTACTTAGCTGTGTGACTTTGTGGCCACCGCTCAACCTTTCTGAGTGCTCATTTCCTATGAAGTCAGACTCAGCCATTTATTCATTGATTCAGATAATATTTTCTCAGTGCCTGCTGTGCACCGGGCATTGTTTTAGACAGAGGGGTCATTCTTCGCATCCTACCTAGACCACCCCAATCCCCAAAGTGTCAGTTGACAAACCAGTGTTTGTCCCATGTGAAGGTGACCAGCAGCCCCAGTCTTTGTCTCTGTCTTTCATGGACCCCTCAAGCAGGTGTTTCACAGTGGCTGGGAGGAAAATCCCAGAGCTTTGGGACAGCCACCTATGGGAGATGCTATGTCCCTGGTGCCTGGTAGTACAGGGAACAGTGCCATGTGCAAAACCCCACGTCAGCAACTCTTGGGCAGAAAGCAATTCAGAAAAGCTGGGCTTGGAACACAGAGGACTTTTCAGAAAACTCAAACTGTATCCTTTATTTACATTTTCCATTCATGTATATAGTTCAGGAGAGAATAGTGTCCAAAAAACCATGTCCAAAGATGTATAAAAAAGCCCTTTCTATAACTATCAAGTGATAATTCTCTGTGCCAAGAAATTCTCGTCTGGTTTAATTGGCAGCATTTTTTTCTTTCTTATTGATACATAAAATAACAATACATCTTAATGAAACATGGAAATCACTGGAACTGGGATGAGGGAGAGGAAGAGAGGATGGGAGGTTCTGGGAGTAAACAACTGGTGGGGAGGTCAGGGAAAGCTTCCTGGAGGAGGTGGCAGCCGATCTAAGAAGTGAAGGTTGAGTAGGAGGTAACTGGGCAGCAAAGGGAGGGAAGAGTGTTATAGGGAGAGGGAATAGCATGGGCAAAGGCTTCCTATGCAGGGTCCTTGTGAGCCCCCAGGGTGAAATAGTTGTCTCACCTCGTGCCTTGCACTGGGCTCAGCACATAGTAGGTGCTCACATAGTAGGTAGATCACAGTTCGGTCAGTAGACACTGCCCTCACTCCCAGATTTGAATGACGCCACATGGGTACTGCTTTCCAGCAACTGTGTTCCAAAAGACCTGCAACCTAGAGGTTTGGGCTTCGTTTAAAGCCGCTTGCAAGTTGACTATTGAGCAGGGATAACCTGTGAGGTATCAAATCCTCAGTTCCCTGCTCCAGCTGCTGACGAGGCTTCATCCTTAGGTGCACGGTGGGCTCACAGCTTAGCTTGAAAGGTGGAGAAACCCAAATCAAACTGACTTTCATGAAAAGCAAGTGGGTTGAGTGGCTCTTGAACTGAGAAGGCTGTTGTTAG
This sequence comes from Galeopterus variegatus, assembly GCF_000696425.1. Classification (NCBI taxonomy): domain Eukaryota; kingdom Metazoa; phylum Chordata; class Mammalia; order Dermoptera; family Cynocephalidae; genus Galeopterus; species Galeopterus variegatus. The sequence goes on from NW_007726806.1 coordinate 16,792, forward strand.
ACTATGCCAGCTTCAGGTATGGCTTGATCCAGGGGCTCAAAGAGAGAGCCTTTAACAGAGGAAGAAAAGCAGATCCAGAGAGAGTAAGCCACTTTCCAAAGGCCACAGAGCTAGGAGGCTAAGCCACAGTTTAGAATCTGGGCTGCAGTGAATCCGAAGTCCACACTCTTCACCAGGGTTCAGAAAGTTTCCCAAGCTGGGGGGTAATGACTCCATTTTGCTGATGGGGAAACTGAGGTTCACAGAAGGGAAATGACTTGCTTAAGTTTACACGGTATGTACGGTGCAAAGCCTGGCACCAAGCTCACATCGAACCTGTGGTTTTAGAACCACATCTTGTGGTTTCTCCACAAGCACAGGTTGAATGGGAGGTTGGTTCCACTGAGGCAGAGAAGGAGAAAAGGCTTACCAGGGGCTATATTGACCTTGGGCAAGGCCCTCCCCCACTCCACCCCCAAGAAGTGCCCACCCTTGCCACCCGCTCCAATGATCATGACATCCCCCGAGCTCTTGATGAACACATCACAGGGTGACAGGTAGGGAGGTCCCTGCCGACCCTGGATCCACACCAGCCATGGGCCCCAGCCAGGCCTGCCCATCTCTGTCACAGGAGGAAATGAGACTGGCAGCTGATTGTTCTCCCTCGAGCAGCCTCCCGCCTCCCTGACACCCAGTTTCCTATGTGTTTGCATCGATTGCCTGATTACATCGATTCTCCTAGCAAAGATTGTCCAGCCAATCATGGTCTAGTGGACCCCTTGATAACTCCCACTGTCTCTGCGGGAGACAGGCCCTGTCTCTGCTCACTTCGTCTTGGGCATCTTCAGGGCATTTATTGGATGCCCACTGTATGCCATGCGCTGAACTTGGCTACCAGCAGGCATTGACACCAATCCTAGGCCAGGCTTTGGGGCTCATCAGCCTAGGGTCATATCCCCCCCAGCCCCCTCCCTCTGCTGATGCCATGCTGTGTGACCTTGGACAAGTGGACTGACCTCTCTGAGACTCAGTTTCCTCATCTGAAAAGTGGAGAGAATTCAGTGAGATATTATGTATAAAGGACTTTGAAGCGTTCCTGGCATATAGTACATGACCTATAATTATTAGCATTTATTGTTACTATTGCTATAGCAAATACACATGTATCCTTCTCTCTCCTCTACACATCCTATACCCGTGGTTTCCTGCTGTGTTCTTTCACTAGCAGCATCAGGACATACAGAGCCATTGACTCCTATTTCAGGGTTGCGTACTATGCCAGTGGCATGCCCAGCCCCTTTTGATGGACATGCCCACTTGTCCCTCTCTTTCACTTTCATGTGAGATGAGCCGCAGTGCTCGTTCACATACACCATCACAAGCACGAGCAGGTGGCTGTGCAGGTGGCCATTCATTCCCTCTCGCCTGGTCCCCCCTGCAAAGAATGTCTGCAGATGTCCCTCCCACCCGTCTGAGCGAGCTTGGGCTTCCCCTGCATGACTTTGTGGATACAGGAATGTTTTTCTTCATCCCTTGGCTACCCTCGGCTGTTCCTGCAGAGCCTTCTGCAGGAGCCCCACTCCCACCCAGTCTCCACCCAAGGGAGGATGGCTTCAGGTCTAAACTTTCTTTTGGACCCTGACAAAAGCTTCTGCATGTTCAGAAAGCAATTGTAGTGCCCTTTCTGGGCTCAGGACCCTGCTGGGGGTCTAGAGAGCCATCAGTGGATATTTATTGAGCACCTACTGCATGCCAAGCCCAGAATCCAGGTGCTGAGAACAGAGTGGTGAAGAAGACAGAGGAAAAAACCCTGCCCTCTGGAACGCAGCAGGATAAGGACAATAAATGAATACACAGACTAAATGTTAAATAGTAAGTTAATGTGACATTAAATATTAAAGAGGTGACATTTTGGTAAAGACCAGCAGAAGGAATGAGAATGAACTGTGCAGAGATCTGGAGGAAGGGTTTACCAGGCAGAGGGAACAGACAGTGCAAAGACCCTGCAGCAGGATTGTGCCTGTTGTGTTGGGGAGGACATGGAGGTGACACAAGCAGGTTGTGCAGGGCCTGTGGGCTGCGGGGAGGACTTGGGCTTTTCCCCTGAGGGAGGTGGGAGCCATGGAGGGCTGTGGTCAGAGGCGGGACAGGATCTGACTCAGGCATTCACAAGCACCCTCTAGCTGTTGCAGGGAGGGCAGGAGCCTGGGGACCAGGGCATAGGTGACCGAGCTGGTCCAGGCAAGTAATTACGGGACTGGAGCAGATAGGGGCAGAGGAGGGGGTAGATTCTGGAAGGATCTTTCAGAAGATCCAGCCAGAGTGGCCAAGCCATTGAGTGTAGGGTGGGGTTGAAAGGAGACAAGAATGACTCCCGTCTCCAACCTGAGCATCTGCAAGGAAAGAGATAACTGAGATGTGGAAGATGGCTTGTGGCCCTAAAGGCACACCCTTTCCCCAGCCTCAGTTTCCCCATCTGTAAAATGGAGTTAATACCTGATGACGACAAATTAAGTTCACATGTGTAAAGCCCTTGGCGCTCAGCACAGGCAGGAGCCCTGAGAGGGCCTTTGGGCTAAGTATTTGGAGCTGGATGGGGCTTGGGGTTGGGGTGTGGAGAGGAGGTCTGATTTGCAGACCAGGAGACTGAAGGCCAGAGAGGTTAGGGCTCTTGCCCAAGGCCACACAGCACGTGGCAGAGGCTCCCCCCCACTCAGGGGCCCACACACTCTCCCCACCATGAGAGCCAGCCAAACTCCCCTCCTTCTGTTCCCACCCCCAGAGCTGCCAGCTTCAGCTTTTGATGGTTTCCAGGCTCCCCTTGGTTCCGTCTTGGCACTCACCTCCCACCTCCTGCTCTGAGCCCAGGGCTGGGGGCCAGGGGAGCTTGAGGGCCGGGGTTCTTGGTGAGTGTCCTCCACCTTTCACCCAGGGTTCCTTTAGCCTCTGCCACCACCAACCCCGCACCCCTCCTCCCGTGCTCTCCCTAATGAAGGAAGAGGAACAGGAGGGAGCGAGCGAAATTATATACACACGAACATATAAAAATTAGTTTAGGATCCAGGCCAAGAACCACTTGCGCTTGGCCAGGCATTGTGGGTAATTCATCGCTGATTACCATAAAAGCCATAGCCTGGCTGACAGGCGGCTGCGGGGCTTTTGTTTAAGATTCTGATGAATATATCATCTCTCTCCTGGCCTGGAGCTCATGGTTCTTCCTACCCTTGAGGCTGCCAGACCCCTGCCCACCCTGCCTCTTCCCCACTACCCAGCGTGGTCCCCAGGAAGGAGCCGCAGGATCCCCCAAGGGTTGGTAGCTCTGCCTGTTCAGGAGCCAGCCCAGCCCCACGTCCATCCCCAAGACCGCGTGGGAGAAGCGTGGCTTGGCATTCAGTGCCCACCACTGGCCCCAACGATCCAGGCCTTGCACTCTGGCCCCCACCCTGGACCCAATTCCTTGACTTTTTCATTCATCCCCTCGTTGTGGATTTATTGGGCTCTGTTTGCGTGGCCCATGCAGGTGCTGGGGGTGCTGCCCCTACAGATTCTGGGGGGCATCTATCTCTACTTAAGCAGTCCTTATCTCTTGTCCAGGAAGTGCCAATGATTTTCATGGATGCCATTTCTCACCCATCCACTGAGCAAAAATGTTTGAAGCGTGGTGATATCCAGGATGGCACTGTCAAGGGGAACCAAGCCTTCCGGGCACCACTGACAGGAAGTTCAATGGGCATCTCTGCTTCGCAACATCCTTTATTTTTAATTTATTGTTGTGACCAGATAACATGTATATGTGGGATCCAGTTGAGGATTTACGGAAGAACGCACAGCGAAAGTCTCTCTACCTTCCCCCATCCCCTCCCTCCCCTCTCCTTCCCCGGAAGCAGTCTCCTTCTAGAATGAGGCTCAATAGGCTATTTCTATAAAAGGCCAGGGAGTAAATCTTTTCAGCTTTGCCGGCTTGATGGTCTCTGTCGATACTACGCAATTCCACTGTCGTAGCATGAAAGCAGCCATAGACAGTACATTAGCCCGTGGGCATGGCTGTGTACCAGTGTACCAATAAAGCTTTATTTACAAAAACAAGTGGTGGGCTGGATTTGGCCCCTGGTGCTGTCCAGTAGAACTTTCTTTGATGATAGAAATGCTCTCTTTCTGTGTTTTCCAATACAGCCACCATGAGTTGCATGTGGCTATTGAGCATTTGAAATGTGGCCAGTCGGATTTGGCCCCTGGTGCTGTCCAGTAGAACTTTCTTTGATGATAGAAATGCTCTCTTTCTATGTTTTCCAATACAGCCACCATGAGTTGCATGTGGCTATTGAGCATTTGAAATGTGGCCAGTGATGGTGGCGCACTGCTACAGTGCACCGCTTGGGAGTGCGGCGGCGCTCCCGCCGAGGGTTCGGATCCCACATACAGACCGGTTCCTGCTCACTGGCTGAGCGAGGTGTGGGTGCAGCACCGAGGGTTGCGATCCCGTTGCCGGTCCCGGTCCGATACGGGCGCGACACGGAGGGTTGCGATCCGTTGCTGGACATGAAAAAAAAAAGACAAAAAAAAAGGAGGAAAAAAAAAAAAAAAAAGAAATGTGGCCAGTGAAACCAAGGAACTGAATTTTAAATTTTATTCCATTTCATCCTATTTAAATTTAAACATCCACATGCATCTCATGGCTACTGTTTTGGACAGTGCAGTTATCTAGAAATCTTCTGTGAACATTCAGTAGGCGGGTAGATTTACATTCCTTTGTTTAACCAAATGGTAGCATCTTTTACACGCTGTTTTGTAACTTGGTGGTTTTCTTTTATTTTTTTTATCACTTAAAAATATAGTATCTTAAAAGTAATTTTATGATTGTACATCTGACTTTCCGATTCTTTGTCACAGCTGCAGTACTGGTCTCATATGCTAAGAGATACTAATCTCTCGAATCATTCAGTGGCCCCTTCTACCATTATTTATTTAACCAATCCCCTGTTGATGGTCATTTAGGTTGCTTCAAGCCTTTTGCTATGAGTACTTTCTATACATGTCATTTCATGGGAATATGCCTATTGGATAAATTTCTAGAGGTGGGATTAGCACACCCAAAGGGAATGTGTAAACCTAATTGTGGAAGATGATAGTCAATTGTTCTCTTGGGGACTGTGTTGACATACACATTCCCAACTGTGTGGGACGGGGACATGCGTGTTTAGAATGAGCTGTAACCAGACTGTCCACCAGCTGCCCACCTCACAGCCCCAGTGAAAGTGACAAATGCTTCCCCAAGAGGGCATGGGAGGCATCCACGTGGGCATTCACTGTGGCATTGGATGAGGTTGGGGAAAATGGAGCTAACCTAAGTGTCCATCAACAGGGGATTGGGTAATAAACAGACACACCCTCGTAATGGAGGATTGTACCGAAGGCCAAAAGAGACCAGGGCTGTGTGTGCTCAGATGTTGTGTGGGGGAAAAAAGCAGTGATACAAACAGGTTGATACAATTTTTTTTTTTTTTTGTCTTTTTTCGTGACCGGCAACGGATCGCAACCCTCAGTGTCGCCCCCGTACCGGACCGGGACCGGCAACGGGATCGCAACCCTCGGCGTTGCCCCCGCGCCTCGCTCAGCCAGTGAGCGGGAACCAGTCTGTATGTGGGATCCAAACCCTCGGCGGGAGCGCCGCCGCGCTTCTCAAGCGGCGCACTAGCGCAGTGCGCCACCGGGCCGGCCCTGATTTTTGCATGAGAAATCACTGTGCATTGTAGAGTTGCCTTTGGCCTATAACTAACTGCATGGGAATGTTATACAAAAATCAACACTAACACCAGAGGTTGCTTGTAGGGGCTGATAAGAGGGCCCGTCCCTCTCCCATCCATCCTCCATTCCACAAATATGTATCAGGTACTCTCCGTTCTGGGCATGAGGAATTTGTTTTTTTTTTTGTTTTTTTTTTTCCTTTTTTTGTCTTTTTTCGTGTCCGGCAACGGATCGCAACCCTCAGTGTCGCGCCCGTACCGGACCGGGACCGGCAACGGGATCGCAACCCTCGGTGTCGCGCCCGCACCTCGCTCAGCCAGTGAGCGGGAACTGGTCTGTATGTGGGATCTAAACCCTCGGCGGGAGCGCCGCCACACTCCCAAGCGGCGCACTGTAGCAGTGCGCCACCGGGCCGGCCCACATGAGGAATTTGAATGAACAAATTCCCTGCCCTCCTGCAGCAAGAGAACTGCAGTCAGGGAGGTGGAGAAGTAGACAAGAAAAAATATATCACATGTCACAGGGTGGTTATGTGGCTGTAGGAAAAAAATTCAGGGATGGGGCATGCCAAGGTTGGAGACAAAATTTGAAATAGGGTGTCTGGGAAGATCTCATGGAGAAAGTGGTGTTGAACAGAGGCGGTGAGGGTGGCAGCCGTGTGGGTGCGGATCTGGGAGAGGAACAGAGGGTGCAAAAGCCGGGTGGTGAGTCCCAACCACTGCTGTTGCCTGTGCCTGAGCACCCTCCGTCGTAGCTCCCAATGAGCACTGCCTGCTGGGGGCAGATGCTGGGGAATAATTAATAATTAGCAATAATATACACTTGGGAGCCAGGGGTTTGTCCTTGGGCCTCCAAGTGACAATCCCTGCCCACGTGCAGTCTGCTGAGTCCCAGATGGGCTAGGGTTCATGATGCCACAAATTTGAGCATCTGTACCTCCATGTGAAGCAGGAGTGTGAGGGCTGGCTGGGGAGGGGAAACTGAGGCTGAGACGAGTGGTGCAGAGAGGAGTTAAGAAGCAGCCTGGGTTCAGGTCCCAGCGCTGCCACCTATGAGTGGTGAGAATTTGGGCCCAACTTCTGTGCTCAGTTTCCCCAAGTAAAAAACAGGGAGAAGAATAATACCGGTTTTGATGGGATCCAGTGAGGTGCTTCGAGTGTGTCTGGACCGTGGGAAGAGCCAGGAGTAACAGCCAGTGCGCTATTCAGTAATAGCTGTATGCCCAGCTCGGTTCTGAGTGTTTTGCCCATACTAAGTGCTTAATAAGGATTTTTAGGTCTTGGGGGAGAAGGGGTTGGCTCTAGAACTATACTCCTGTCTGAAGATGTCACCTTCTCCCTGATCACCCAGGACTTGAGAGCTTGGGGAGCTGCCTAGAGAGGTCGTGCCCCCACCTGAGCTCACACAGCAGTTCTGGGGGGTAGGAGGGAGCCCTGCCGCCCCACCCGCCCCCGGCAG
>NW_007726806.1:24541-27309 GCF_000696425.1 Galeopterus variegatus
GCCCCCACCTGAGCTCACACAGCAGTTCTGGGGGGTAGGAGGGAGCCCTGCCGCCCCACCCGCCCCCGGCAGCCCCCTCACCTCCTCACCTGTGGGATGGACCTGGCCCCGGGCTCCCACCCATGCCTCTTCCATTTTGCCCAGTGTGCTTCTTAGGTTTCCTCTCCCAGCATGTCTCTTGCCTCCAGACCTTTGCTATGCTGTTCCTTCTTCCTGGGACACCCTTCCCTGTGCCCCAATCTCCCTGCCTTAGGCTGACAAAATCTCTCCCACTCTTCTCATCCTGATATCATTTCCTCCCAGAAGCCTGCCCCACCCCCATGCCCAGTACATTCCCCCATCACGGCTCTGATCTTTAACCGCGGAGCCCCTGTCTGCCACCCCACAGGCCTGGGAATTCCCCGAGGCTGGGCCAGGGCTGCCTGGGTCATCCTGTGTCGCTAGTGCTCAGCCCAAGCCTGATATCAGTGAGTGCCCTAGAAGTGCTGGAGGAGGATGAAAGAATTGCCACAGGAGTGTGACCATTGTTAATTCCTCAAAATACTGACAAGGCATTGAGGACGACCCCCCAACCCATTACCCCTCCAGTCCCATGTCCCACTCACTCACTCACTGTGCTGCAAACACATCTGTCTGCTCCCTTTCCCTGAACTTAGTATGTCCCTTCCCACCACAGGACCTTTGCACATGCTGTGTCCTCTGCCTGGAACTCCGTCCCTGCCCTGACTTTGCATGGCTGCCTCCATCTGTCACTTTCTCTCTCTAGAAGTCTTGGGAGATTGTTGGTCTTGGTCCCTGCTGTGTCCCACCACTTGGGATAGTGCCTGGTGCTGGTAGATGCTGGAATTTCAGCTTTGACCAAAACCAGGTCCCACCCTCGTGCAGCCAGACCAGAAGTTCGTCAGCTTAGATTAGAAGCTACCCCGAGCCCTTCTTGGGGACCTCGCTGGCTTATGCCTCAGTTTCCCTGATCTTTACAGACCTTGCACCCACAAAAATCAGCCTAGCCACCAAATAACCAATCCCGCTCAGTGCACAGGTGAGGAAACTGAGGCCCAGTGAGTGGCAAGGACTTGCTCAGGCCACATGGCTCCCTCAGGACAGATCTGGGAAGAGAGCCTTCTGCCTCCCCTGGGCAGGATTTTTGAAGTCAGGGACCCACCCCCAGAATGGGGCTGTTTTGGGGCGGCCTGTGGAGGAGGTGTCCAGTGGCTCAGAGTTGCACAGACCAGCAACAACTCCCCTTTCAGTTCCTAACTGGTCAAGGAGAAAGGCTCAGTCAGGTGCAGAGTAATCTGAAATACCTGCCAACCTCTTCCTAACTCTTACAACAGAATCCCATCTGCTGCCGGCATTAGCAACAGTATCCAGCAAACATGGGAGAACTGGCTACATATTTTCATTGTAACAATGTTTCCGGTGACTTTCAAAGCTGGGCAGAGCCTACTGGGTCTCTGTTAGAGCCAAGCATTATAGAGTTAGTTTCTAAAGTAAATTGGTTTAAGGAAAAGGCATGAGGCAGTTGAATGAAAGATTAAATGAGGGATATTGGGTTGTGGCAGGAGTCATAAACAAGGAGGGGAGGATTGGGGGGAAGGCTGTGATCACCTTCACTGGGGGCCTGGTGGGCGCAGAGGGGAGGATGCACTTGCAGGACAGACAAGCAATGAAAGATTAAATGAGGGATATTGGGTTGTGGCAGGAGTCATAAACAAGGAGGGGAGGATTTGGGGGGAAGGCTGTGATCACCTTCACTGGGGGCCTGGTGGGCGCAGAGGGGAGGATGCACTTGCAGGACAGACAAGCAGGAAGGATGCGGCCAAGTCCATTAGCGCAGCTGCAGCTGGCTGAAGGTGGGAGACGGCGGGCCTGGTGGGGGCCCAGACTGGCGGACTGGGCCTGGCAGGGGCACCGGCCCTCTGCCCCCTGCTTCTGGCTGAGTCAGCACGTTGACGCTTGGCTGCAAAACAGTCTGGCTGCGGCTGGGCAGCTTTTGACAAATTTCTGCTCTGAGGGCTGGAGCAGCAGCCCCCAGAGGGTGCTTTGGTTGTGAACCGGGTAGACCCAGGTTCGAATCCCAGCTGTGTGGCCTCTACTTTCTGGACCTCCATTTTCTCATCTCGGAAATGGGGAGTTTAGAGACCCTGTGTGGCAAGAGTGACCAGGGGACTACGGCTGCAGAGGACTTCCGCTGACCTCTGTCCTGTGAACCAGCCCCCTCAGGCTCTGCAAGGCCTCTTAGCTATTGATTTGTTCTCTGAGTCACTTAGAAAGCATTTATTGAGCACCTACTGTGTGCCAGGCCCTGGGACCCAACAATGACCAAGACTGACCCAGCCCCACCCTCTGGGCTCCCACAGTCTCCTGTAGAGACGTCTACAGAACTTTCTGCGATGATAGAAATATGCAGATCTAGACAGTAAATAATTGAAGAGATAGATCATTTCAGGGGACAATAAGAGACTTAAAGAGAATGAGATAGAGGGGTGTGTGACAAAAGGTGATGCAGTGCTGTCTGAGCCAGGGTGGTCAGCCAGGGCAGCTCTGAGAAGGTGGTGTTTGGGGAGAACTGAATGGTGATAAGGAAACTGCCATAAAAATGTGCAGGAAGTGGGCCGGCCCGGTGGTGCACTGCTATAGTGCGCCGCTTGGGAAGCGCGGCGGCACTCCCGCCCAGGGTTCGGATCCCACATGCAGACCGGTTCCCGCTCACTGGCTGAGCGAGGCGCGGGAGCAACACCGAGGGTTGCGATCCCGTTGCCGGTCCC
>NW_007726806.1:28309-34758 GCF_000696425.1 Galeopterus variegatus
GCCCCCGGCAGCCCCCTCACCTCCTCACCTGTGGGATGGACCTGGCCCCGGGCTCCCACCCATGCCTCTTCCATTTTGCCCAGTGTGCTTCTTAGGTTTCCTCTCCCAGCATGTCTCTTGCCTCCAGACCTTTGCTATGCTGTTCCTTCTTCCTGGGACACCCTTCCCTGTGCCCCAATCTCCCTGCCTTAGGCTGACAAAATCTCTCCCACTCTTCTCATCCTGATATCATTTCCTCCCAGAAGCCTGCCCCACCCCCATGCCCAGTACATTCCCCCATCACGGCTCTGATCTTTAACCGCGGAGCCCCTGTCTGCCACCCCACAGGCCTGGGAATTCCCCGAGGCTGGGCCAGGGCTGCCTGGGTCATCCTGTGTCGCTAGTGCTCAGCCCAAGCCTGATATCAGTGAGTGCCCTAGAAGTGCTGGAGGAGGATGAAAGAATTGCCACAGGAGTGTGACCATTGTTAATTCCTCAAAATACTGACAAGGCATTGAGGATGACCCCCCAACCCATTACCCCTCCAGTCCCATGTCCCACTCACTCACTCACTGTGCTGCAAACACATCTGTCTGCTCCCTTTCCCTGAACTTAGTATGTCCCTTCCCACCACAGGACCTTTGCACATGCTGTGTCCTCTGCCTGGAACTCCGTCCCTGCCCTGACTTTGCATGGCTGCCTCCATCTGTCACTTTCTCTCTCTAGAAGTCTTGGGAGATTGTTGGTCTTGGTCCCTGCTGTGTCCCACCACTTGGGATAGTGCCTGGTGCTGGTAGATGCTGGAATTTCAGCTTTGACCAAAACCAGGTCCCACCCTCGTGCAGCCAGACCAGAAGTTCGTCAGCTTAGATTAGAAGCTACCCCGAGCCCTTCTTGGGGACCTCGCTGGCTTATGCCTCAGTTTCCCTGATCTTTACAGACCTTGCACCCACAAAAATCAGCCTAGCCACCAAATAACCAATCCCGCTCAGTGCACAGGTGAGGAAACTGAGGCCCAGTGAGTGGCAAGGACTTGCTCAGGCCACATGGCTCCCTCAGGACAGATCTGGGAAGAGAGCCTTCTGCCTCCCCTGGGCAGGATTTTTGAAGTCAGGGACCCACCCCCAGAATGGGGCTGTTTTGGGGCGGCCTGTGGAGGAGGTGTCCAGTGGCTCAGAGTTGCACAGACCAGCAACAACTCCCCTTTCAGTTCCTAACTGGTCAAGGAGAAAGGCTCAGTCAGGTGCAGAGTAATCTGAAATACCTGCCAACCTCTTCCTAACTCTTACAACAGAATCCCATCTGCTGCCGGCATTAGCAACAGTATCCAGCAAACATGGGAGAACTGGCTACATATTTTCATTGTAACAATGTTTCCGGTGACTTTCAAAGCTGGGCAGAGCCTACTGGGTCTCTGTTAGAGCCAAGCATTATAGAGTTAGTTTCTAAAGTAAATTGGTTTAAGGAAAAGGCATGAGGCAGTTGAATGAAAGATTAAATGAGGGATATTGGGTTGTGGCAGGAGTCATAAACAAGGAGGGGAGGATTGGGGGGAAGGCTGTGATCACCTTCACTGGGGGCCTGGTGGGCGCAGAGGGGAGGATGCACTTGCAGGACAGACAAGCAGGAAGGATGCGGCCAAGTCCATTAGCGCAGCTGCAGCTGGCTGAAGGTGGGAGACGGCGGGCCTGGTGGGGGCCCAGACTGGCGGACTGGGCCTGGCAGGGGCACCGGCCCTCTGCCCCCTGCTTCTGGCTGAGTCAGCACGTTGACGCTTGGCTGCAAAACAGTCTGGCTGCGGCTGGGCAGCTTTTGACAAATTTCTGCTCTGAGGGCTGGAGCAGCAGCCCCCAGAGGGTGCTTTGGTTGTGAACCGGGTAGACCCAGGTTCGAATCCCAGCTGTGTGGCCTCTACTTTCTGGACCTCCATTTTCTCATCTCGGAAATGGGGAGTTTAGAGACCCTGTGTGGCAAGAGTGACCAGGGGACTACGGCTGCAGAGGACTTCCGCTGACCTCTGTCCTGTGAACCAGCCCCCTCAGGCTCTGCAAGGCCTCTTAGCTATTGATTTGTTCTCTGAGTCACTTAGAAAGCATTTATTGAGCACCTACTGTGTGCCAGGCCCTGGGACCCAACAATGACCAAGACTGACCCAGCCCCACCCTCTGGGCTCCCACAGTCTCCTGTAGAGACGTCTACAGAACTTTCTGCGATGATAGAAATATGCAGATCTAGACAGTAAATAATTGAAGAGATAGATCATTTCAGGGGACAATAAGAGACTTAAAGAGAATGAGATAGAGGGGTGTGTGACAAAAGGTGATGCAGTGCTGTCTGAGCCAGGGTGGTCAGCCAGGGCAGCTCTGAGAAGGTGGTGTTTGGGGAGAACTGAATGGTGATAAGGAAACTGCCATAAAAATGTGCAGGAAGTGGGCCGGCCCGGTGGTGCACTGCTATAGTGCGCCGCTTGGGAAGCGCGGCGGCACTCCCGCCCAGGGTTCGGATCCCACATGCAGACCGGTTCCCGCTCACTGGCTGAGCGAGGCGCGGGAGCAACACCGAGGGTTGCGATCCCGTTGCCGGTCCCGGTCCGGTACGGGCACGACACTGAGGGTTGTGATCCATTGCCGGTCACGAAAAAAGACAAAAAGGAAAAAAAAAAAAAAAAAGTGCAGGAAGGTGTTCTAGGCAGAGGCACAGCCCTTGCAAAGGCCCTGGGGCAGGATTGAGCCTGGCATGTGGAATAAACAGCGCAGAGGCCCATGTGGCTGGAGCAGAGTGAGCGAGGGAGAGAAAGAGAGGAGGGGAGAGCAATATGGGGCAGATCACACAGGGCCTTGTGGCTGCAGGGAGGACTTAGGCTTTTCCCCGAGGAAGGTGGGAGCCATGGGGGGTTGTAGGCAGAGGAGGGATGGGACCTGACTCAGGTGCTCATGGGCACCCTCTGGCTGCTGCAGGGATGACAGACTGTGGGGGGCGAGAGTGGAGGTGACTATGCTGTCTAAGCAGGCAGTAAAGGGGGCTGGACAGAGAGGGAAGGCAGAGTGAAGAAAGATGGACAGATTCACTAGAAATTTAGGAGGAAACTTGACAGTATTTCCAGGCAGCAGCATGAGGTGTGACAGAAGGAAAGGAGCCAGGGCCAGCTTGCAGGTTCTAGCCTGAGCCTCTGGAAGGGCGGAGCTGCCATCAGCTAAGATGGGGACGACATGGGAGCAGCAGGTTTGCTGGATCCAGCCGCACCTGAAGGTGTCAGGGATTTGTCCAGGAGAGGGAATTAGCTGGTCCTGCGGGGGCCAGCAGGTGAAAAAGGCAGACTGGGAGCTGGGGCGTGCCTGTGGTGGGCATTGTGCCTATTGCGGTGAGGCTGGCAGGCAGATCTGGCGCCAGGGCTGTGATGTGAGCGTTGGTGAGGCGGGCTCCTGGCTGGTTGGCACACGCTGACTGCCCCAGGTCATGAATGCCATGCTAAGTGGGGAGGGGCCCCTTGGGCATGGGCAGGGTGGGTCAGGGGAGCCAGGAGGAAGCTGCCCAACCAGTTTCTCTCTCGCTCTGAAAGCCCAGAGTGTGGAGTTTGGTGGATGCACCTAAATGAAGCTTTCGGGGATTTGGGTCCCAAATATGAGGAAGGTGGGACGTGCTGGGGATGGGGCGTGGGTGGGAGCCCTGCCCAAGTGTGTCTAGAGCACAGTTTTGCCTAAGGGCCCCACATCAGGGCGGGTTTCAGAGGTATGAGAACATCCCAAAGGAGTCTCCCCTTCCTTAGAAATTATCTGCAGGAGACGCTGGGACACAGCTTTGCCTGAGGATGTCCATCACCGTGTTGTTTATAATGGAATAAACAAGTGGGGATCGATTAAATTCTGTGGGCTGGATATTGGCAAATGGTCTCTAATGGTGATCCCCATTTTAAAAAAGAAAATAACTATTTGCACACAGAGAAGAAAGACTGGAAGGAAGCAGCTGGCCTCAGGACCTCTGTACCTGCTGTTCCGCCTGCCTGGAACTCTGTTCCCATAGGTGTCTGGATGTCTCATCTGCTCGCTTCATCCAGGTCTAAGCTCAAATACCGGCGCTGCTGCTTCAGGTGTCTGGATGTCTCATCTGCTCGCTTCATCCAGGTCTAAGCTCAAATACCGGCGCTGCTTCTTCTTTTTTTTTTTTTAGATGACCGGTAAGGGGATCTTAACCCTTGACTTGTTGTTGTCAGCACCACGCTCTCCCAAGTGAGCCAACCGGCCATCCCTATATAGGGATCTGAACCTGTGGCCTTGGTGTTATCAGCACCACATTCTCCCGAGTGAACCACGGGCCGGCCCCATCAGCACCACATTCTCCCAGTGAGCCACGGGCAGGCCCCAAATATCTGCACTTCTGAGAGGGCCCCCAGACACCCCTGGTTTCTGGAGCCTCACTGTGTGTGTAGGTGTGTGTGTGCGTGCATGCTATTTTTTAAATTAAATATCCCAGTGCGTTTTCTTTTCTTTTTGGCACGTCTTAGCACTTCCTGGCATTATGTTATTGACCATGTCTGTTTCTCTGTGGGTGTCCATCTCCCCCACTTGTCTGTAAAGCCCCATGAGGGCACGACGGCGGGTTCTGTCATGCCCGCCATTGTGTCCCCAGCAACCTGGCACACAGTAGGTGCCCCATAAATGTTTGTGGACAGGCTAAATGAAAATGACCACATGCTAACTTTCTCTCCAGGCGAGGGGTGGATGATGGGCAATTTTTATTTTCTTCTCTATGCTGATTTTCCCTAATTTTCTGCTGCACGCGCCTATTTTATAATTAGAAGAAAAGTTATTTTGAAAAAAAATTACCCCCAAATGTCCCAGCTGCGGGAGCTGACGTGATCCAGCCCCGTGTTCCTTCCCAAGGGCAGCTGCCTCCTGAGTGTGTAAAGAGGACGTATCAATCGAACATTTGGGGGCTCCCAGGGCCAGCCCTCAAGGGCACTGGGTGGGTGAGGCAGTTAGGGAGGGCTTCCTGGAGGAGGCAGCTCTAGCCTTCAAGGTGCTCAGGCCAAAAACGTTGGAGTCATCCTTGAGTCCCTTCATTTACTTACACTCCACAACCAGCGCTTTAGAAAATTCTGTTTGAGCTGCATTCACAATCTCTCCAGCATGTGCCCACAGGGGGGCATTTGGGGTTGGGGGGACATGGGTGGCAGATGCAATGAGGTGGCTGTGGATGGGCCATCGTGGGAGGTGAGTTGTCTCCTAGGGGCTCCTGCAGCTGCCTTTGTGTTTCCCATCAAAGCCCATGTTCTTTGCCCCACTAGATGGTGGCTTCTAGAGGGTGGGCTGGTCTGCCTCCAGCATGGCTATGTCCCTAGATAAATCCGAGGAGCTTTAAATTTGCAGTGATTTATCATCAGTTCCGGGGCTCCAGGCCTCCTCCAGCATTGTGGGTCAGAGCTCAGCCTGCGGACCCAAACCTTGGTTCCAATCCCTGCTCTTCCTGACCTGGGGCAAGTAGTTTCTCTCTGTGCCTCCGTTTCCGTCTTTGGAAAATGGGGATGATGGTGGCACCTGCCGCCTGGGGCTGTCGCAGGTGGCACGATCCAGCACAGCACTTGGTGGGTGCTAAGAATTCAGTAAATGTTGGGTTTTTCCTGAGCACCGATGGTGGAAGGAAAGGCATTGGGGAGAGCTGGCGCCCCTGAGGTGGCCCTTGGGTCTCCAGCATGGTCCCCACCCCTGTGTGACTGCTGCCCAGGCTCCCAGGGCCCGCTGCGCTTCTGCATTCCCGGCCCCTCCTCCGGTGGAGTTTTCAAACCCGCACCCCGGGCAGCCGCGTGCGCTGGGATTGGCCGCCCCGGCAGGGCGGTCCCTTTCTCCCCCTTCCTCTCCCGGGATCGGATCGGGTGTCGCGGCCTGGCACAGCGGGCCCGTCTGTTTCCAATCTGGCCCTGCGCTCTCCGCCCCCTCCTCAGGGTTGCAGCGAGGGTGGGGGCCTCTGCCACGGTGTCCCCCATTCATTCCTCCAGACCCCAGCGCGACTGCGGGGGACAGCGGGGGGAGGGAAGCCTCTTTGTGCCCGCGCCCCTCCCCCACCCCCTGGGTCTGGGAGTGGGGAGAGGGGACGTCCTCTGCCGCTGGGCCTCCCATCCAGCCCAGACGGGGAGGGGATCTTTGTGTCCCTTCTCCGACCTCCTGTATTTGGGTGTGTTTGGGGAGCCCTCTGCCGCCGGTCCGGCCTCCAGCCCCCCCATCCGTTGCCATGGCCACGATCAGCACTGGGGAAGGGGGGAGCAGGGTTGGGGTTCCCTATGGGACCCGGCTTCCGAAGAGGAGGGGTCTCAGGTTGTGTCCTCGGGGCGTCCCCTCTCCCAGGGCTGCAGGGACCCCGCCACGGAAGCTTCTAGTGCCCCCAGATGGGGCTCCCCTCTGGCCCCCCACCCCACCCCGCTTCCGGCCGACGGCCCCGCCCTCCGGCCCGCTCCCAAGCCCCCTCCCCTGGCGGCC
>NW_007726806.1:35306-84890 GCF_000696425.1 Galeopterus variegatus
CCGAGTCCTCGCTGCGCCGCGCTCCGCTCGGGGCAGACCGGGGGACGCGCGCACCGAGGGCCCGGCGGAGGCAGCGCGCGACTCGGGCACCGATCTCCGAGCCGCGGGGTGAGTGCGCCCGGAACCCGCTTCCAGCCCGAGGCCCGCTTCACGCTGGGCTTTGTCCCCTTCCTCGCCCCTCCCCAGGCTCCGAGGAGGGGACCCCTGCGTCCTCGGCACCCAGCACGGGCCTGGCCAGGCCGGCCGCTCTCCGGGGACGGCTTGGGCCCGCCGCTGCCTGCAGCCTTCTCCCCACCCGCACTCTGACCTCTCGCTCACACTTTGGAAAACTCTGGACCGTTATGCTCTGCGGGGTCCCCTCCCCCGCTTGCCCCCCCACCTCCTTCCCAGTCCCCTCTCCCAGCTCCCGGGGGCGGAGTCAGGCGGGGGCAGCCTCCGCTGCCATCCCGGGTGCTCTAATGGGGGGCGGGGGCTTCCGCAGGCGACCCAGACCACGGAGGAGGGACAGGTAGGGGTGGGGGATATGTGGCTGGGATCCCTGCTCTTAGCCAACCCCCCCAGGTCGCAGAAAGTTCCCCTCACTCCACTTGTCCCTGGGCCCCTTGGCCTGTGGACCCCGGGCTGACCTTGTGCCTCCTCGGGGCCTTAATAAACGGGCATCAGGGCCCAGGGAGGGGCCTCGGGTGTTCCCTTCTGGACCGGTCAGGGCAGCTGCCGCCTTTCCCTTCCCTATTTCTGCCGCTCAGCTCCATGCCTCTGCCCCCTCAACCCCCTGCCTCAGCACCCCCTGTTATAGCCAGGAGAGCCCTGCTTCTCATGATCCTTCTCAGAGTCCCCGGCTTGTGGACTTTGGGGACCTCCAGGGGCTTCCTGCCACTCTCAGCCCCTGAGCCCTGCCTGCTCCTTCCCAAACCTCACCTCCACCCCTTAAGGCTTGGGCAGACCCCCAGAGCAGATGCGAAGAAGTTGCAGCTGGAGGCTGAACCCAGGTTGGTTCCCCTGCCTGGGGTGGTCTCTCTCTCTGGCCTCAGTTTCCCCCATCAAATAGAGGTGACCACAGGAATGATGTGGATAAAGTGCCAAGTGGGGCCGGGCGTGCATGCAGTAGACGTCTAATCCATGCAAGGGCTTTGTCACATTCCTGGGGTGGGAAGGAGTCTCCCATCCGAGGGGGTGACAGCCCCATAGTGGGAGCAGAGCTGTGATGGGGGTGCACAGGTGCTGGGGGAATCCCGAGGGGGTCTTGATCCAGCCTGGGGCATCCAGGAGGGCTTCTGGAGAAGGTGGTAGCTCAGTTAAGACCTGAGGGTGAGGGCAAGGGCCGAGGTTTGTTGGGGAATGAGGAAGGGTGTGCCGGGTGGAAGGGACAGTGTGTACAAACACTCCTAAGGGAGTCAAAAGGCTGCAAGAAAGGGTACCAAGCAGCAAACAAAGTGTGGCAACAGGGGCATGGCGTGATGGGGTTGGCAGAGGCCAGGTTGGTGGCACTTGAGGCTATGGTTAGAAGTCTGGGTGTTCATGGACATTGATGGAAGCCACGGAGGGTTTTAGAGCAGAGGAGGAGCACGGCTGGGCTGAGGAGTCCTGGAGTGAAGGGAGGAGTCCAGAGCGAATCAAAGCTCAGCCTGGGGTGGGGGGTCTTGTGGCTACAACCTGAAGGCCGAGTTGACAGGTGGGCTGCAGGGAAAGGGTGTAACTGGTGGGGGGACCCGCATTGAGAAAGTCTCAGAGGCCTGAGGCTGTGCATTCCAAGATCTGCAGTAACTGGTGGGGAGAGATAGCAGGAGGGGCACAGGGTCACATTGTGGAGGGCTCAGAACACAGAGCAGAGGAGCTGGGAGCCCTGGCAGGTGTGTGAGCAGGGCAGGGACATGCCAGATCTCGGCGTCTCAGGCTCATTTGTGAGGCCAGTGTGGGGGACACACTGGCGGGGGCAAGCTTGGCAGCCTGAGCACCGAGGGAGTGTGGACTCTGGGCTCAGTTGAGAGCCAGGCTCTGGCATGGAATTTGAACCCAGCCCAGCCACCTCCTCAATGCGTGGCCCTTAGTGAGCAGTGACCCCTCTTAGAGCCTCAGTTTCCTCATCTGTAAAACAGAGGAGGAGCACTGGGAACATTTAATGGGGCTGGGCCTGACGCCCCATCTACCTGCCCCACCCACCCACTCCTGGCTTTGGGGGCCCTTAGGGACAGCGTCCTGAACTTTCATGTCCTCCCAATACAAATCAATAGTCAATTAAAGCCAGATCCCTCAGTATGGACCTCAGTTCCGGGAAGGGTGGCAGAGCTGGTCCCACCCTGCCCCACCCTGGCACATGTCCCAGTGCAAGAGACATTGAAGCTTTAAGAGGGAGAGGGGCTTGGTCAGAGCCACCAGAGTGCACCTGTGGCCACAGAGCTAGAGCCAGGGTGGGGGTTTGCTGGTCAGTGGGGTTCAAGCCATCAGTCCCAGCTGGACTGACACCAGAGTGAAAGAGGGGTCCAGGAAGGCTGGAGGGTTCTGAACTCCTGGAAATAGGGTTCCAGGCAGCGAGGACAATCCGTGGGCCCAGAAGAGAGACAGCGCTGGAGAGGTGTGGCGGGGGGGTGGGTGCGAAGCAGGGAGAAGTTGTGCAGGGTTGGGCCACACTGCCAGTGTTGCCAGCCTTAGTTCCCCCTGGTCTAGGGCCATGGGAAGTCCCCAGAGGGTTGGGATTGGGCAGATTAGCCCCCAGACTCTCCCAGGACAGGATAGACCCTGTGTTCTGAGCCTGTCCTGGGGGGGTCTGTGAGAGGCACCCACGGCGTCCTCAGGCCTGAGGAGACCCCGCCTCGTGAGAGTGACACAGTGTCTTAGCTGCTCAGCTCTGGGTCATAATCACCCCTTTATGCTCCTTGGGCCGCGTGGGCACACAGAGCCGGCTCCAAGATCGCGTGACCCACGCCCTGGCGCCTGCTTGGAATGGGTGCCCACTCGCCCCCCATCAGGGCAGCACGGGAGCCCCCAGAGGCAGCTCAGCAGGCTGCACCTGGCCCCGAGAGAGATCACACAGTGGCTAGAAGAGGACACAGTCATGTGATTCAATGTGGGCTCCAGACCCGAGGTCCCACCACAGCTGGGGGACTTGGGCGAATCCCTGCTCCTCTGTGAGCCTCAGTTTCCTTCTTGTAAAAGGTAGAGAGACCCACCTCCAGCCAGAGGCTGTGAGGAATGGCGGCAGCTCGGCACCTGCCACAGGGGAAGCCCCTGGATGATGGCTGGGTTGGGCAGGCAGGGACCCTCCCTGGGGCACAGGTTCTAGGTACGGCAGCCACTCTGTTCCCTCTCTCTCCTGCCCCCCATTCAGCCTCATTTGCCACCTGTCATCTCCCCATGGGCAGCCATTCCCTTCCCACGGGCCACACCATCCCCTGGGAGCTTAGGGATTGCTGGACCTGCCTCAATTTTCCCATCATGATGGCAGTGCTGGTGGCTCACGCTGCTTTGTTGCAAGAGGGGTGGAGTGAGGGGTTGGCCTGGTGCCAACCTGGCCACGTCCCTCCCTGCCCAGGGCTGTGCAGGGTTCCTGGCTGCCTTGTGGGTCCAGTCCACACCCTCTTCCCTGCTCTTCTCTCTCCCCAACTCCCTCTGCGAACCTTTAAGTGCTGCCCCTTGATCTTCCCCAAGCTGTTCCTTGTGCAGAGACTCCCTTGCCCCCGATTCTCAGTCACCCTTTAGTCTCCAGCCAATTAATAATAATAATGTTTTTTTATTTTTATTTTTTTATTATTATTTTTGTTTGTTTCTTTTTTGTGACCGGTAAGGGGATCGCAACCCTTGGCTTGGTGTCACCCGCACCGCGCTCAGCCAGCAAGTGCACCGGCCATTCCTATATAGGATCCGAACCCGCAGTGGGAGCACCGCTGCGCTCCCAGCACCGCACTCTCCCGTGACCGGTAAGGGGATCGCAACCCTTGGCTTGGTGTCGCCCGCACCGCGCTCAGCCAGCGAGTGCACCGGCCATTCCTATATAGGATCCGAACCCGCAGTGGGAACACCGCTGCGCTCCCAGCGCCGCACTCTCCCACCAGCACCGCACTCTCCCGAGTGAGCCACGGGGTCGGCCCAATAATAATAATGTTAAATACAGAAGCAACACGTGCAAATGTCCTGAGGCAGGACTGTGCCCTGAGGGCCGTGGACAGAGAAGAGACCTGGCTCAGGTACTCACAGGTGCCCTATGGCTGCTGTGGGGGTGGAGGGAGCAGGGCAGGAACTGGGGGACCAGAGTGTAGGTGATGGGCTGGTCCAGGTGGGTGCTGATGGGGTGGGCCAGGTAGAACCAGAAGAAAGTGTTAAGAAGTGGGCAGATCTGGGGTAGATTCTGGAGGCAAGGCTGGTGGGACTTGGTATTTTCCCAGTCCATTGCAGAAGACCCTACACCTGGGGTCTTCCAGGAAGCGAGAGTCATGGGCTTTGCAAGATTCTGTCCCCATCATGGGAAGTTCCTGCAGGGAGAATTGGAGCCTAAGAGACCCTAGAAACTTTTGTCTTCTGTGGTGGTGTCTGAACCCCATTCCCCCAGTGTCTGTCCTACTCAGTCACCCCTATTCTTGCTTCATCATCCAGGCCTTGAAAACCCCCATTGTTGTGGCCACCACGCTGCCCCCAGCAGGCTGGAGTGACGGATTTGGGGGAGTCCATGGGTGAACCCTTCCTGCGCCTGGCTAAGCTCCATCCTGCCCATCCATCAAGAAGGCGTGGACCCAGCAAGGCTTGGGCTTAGAGAGCCAGGGAATAATTAGGGGCCGCCCGGTTTAGAAGGCGGCTGCTCCTGGCTCCCATGGGGAATGGGGCTGCAGGGGAAGCTGCTGTGGCTGGACCCTCAGTGCAGGTAACCCTCACCCATGCCCTCTGGGCTGCAGGCTTGCTGTGCTGCCTCAGTTTCCCCAGAGGCTCTCCAAGGGCCTGCCCAGCTGACCCGAGTGGTCTGCATCTGGCCTCCTTACTTCCCAAATGTAGCCAAGCAGATGTGCATCTACGGGCGGAGCCAGCCACTGTGGTCACCCTCCCCCCAGCTGGCCATGGGGCTGTTTTCTCCAGTTGGGGCCACCGCCTTTCTCCTTGGCTACTTTTGCTCTTAAAGGGCCCAGGATGGGGGCTTAGGGCAAGGGACCAAGTCTGGGCTTCATTTTCTCCATCTGCCTGGTCCCCAACTGGTTGTGTCCAAGTGCATATTTGCAGTCTGACTGTGTGTGTGCACAGATGTGTACAGGAGGGGGATCTGTGTTTGCACGTCTCTATTTGTTATCTAGCTGGGTGCACATGTGGTCTGCTGATTGTGTGGCCTGTCCTAGTCTGTCTGTGGTCTCTGTGTGATGTTTACCTGCTTGTGTGCCCGTAGATCTCTGATTTCACTGTGTTTGTATTCGCCAGCGGCCTGACCATGGACCTGTTCATCAGAGTTGAGACTTAGCTGGGGTTGGGGCTCAGCTGGGGGTTGGGGGCTGCGGTAACAAAATACCACAGACTGGGTGGTTTATAAACAACAGACATTTGTTTCTCACGGATCTGAAGGCTGGAAGTCCAAGATCAAGGCACGGGCAGATTCGGTGTCTGCTGAGGGCTGTTTCCTGTTTCAGAGACAGCGCCTTCTCTCTGCGTCCTACATGGCAGAAAAGGCGAGGGAGCTCTCTGGGGCCTCTTTTATAAGGTCACTAATCCCACTCAGGAGGGCTCTGCCCCCATGACCTTATCACCTCCCAAAGGACCCACTTCCTAAAGCCATCATTCAGGAGATTACATTTCAATGTATGAATTTTGGGGGGACACAAACCTTCGGCCTATAGCAGGAGCCTAGCACTTTCTTCCATCCATCGCCCCATGACCCTTTCCCATTTTTCTGTGACCCTATGCCGCCCCCCACCCCCGTGACCCTTCCCCATCGCTCTGGGATCCTCCCATTGCCTCCTCCATGAAGGTCCCCCCGGGAGCCTAGCACTTTCTTCCATCCATCGCCCCATGACCCTTTCCCATTTTTCTGTGACCCTACGCCGCCCCCCACCCCCGTGACCCTTCCCCATCGCTCTGGGATCCTCCCATTGCCTCCTCCACGAAGGTCCCCCCTATTTCCTCGCTGCCCTCTCTCATGGCCACTGCCTTCTCTCTGCAGACGCTGCCCCATCTGACGCTCGGCTCGAGGCCTCTCCGTGAGGGACCGGGGGCCATCCCCGCTCCAGGGTGGAGGTCGGAGGTCACTGCCAAGCATGGCGTCTGCCTGGGGCCCTGGCGTGGCATCTGTCGTTGGTCCCATGGGCCTCCTTGTGGTCCTGCTAGTCGGAGGCTGCACGGCAGAAGGTAAGATGCGGTGCAAGGGTGCGGGAGTCGCATGTTTACAGGTGTGTGTGTGTGAACACGTGTCCCCACCTTTTCCCCAGGGCTCCCCGTTTGGTGAAATGGAGCTTCCGTGCTCCGTGTATGAGGCTGAGTGCCTGCTGTGTGCTGGGCCCTAAGAGATTCAGAGATAAATAATAGCAATGGCATTAATAAACCAGCGATGGGAATGATGTTGACAGTGTCTGTTTCCCCAGCGCTAACTGTGCACCAGGCTTGGTGCTGAGCACAGACATTACCTGCTGCATGTACTTTGAGCCTCATAAAACTCAATGTGTTGGTTCTGTTACCTTCCACATTTCCTGATGAGGGAAACTGAGGCTCAGAAGAGGCAAGGACTTACTCGAGGTCACTCCTGAATCAGCCACGGTGTTCACCTTCCCTTGCTGTGAGCTGAAACGCCAGCACCCAGTGGCAGACACACAGGCAGAGAAACCTTCCCAGGAAGAGCCAGAGGAGGCTTCTTGGGAGAAAGGGCATTGGGGCTGGGGTTTTGTGTGTGTATAGGAGTTCGCTGATGGAAAGGACATTTCTGGTGGAAGTGACAGCACATGGAAAGGCTGGAGGTGAAAGAGGTTGGTGTAGTTTACAGATGGGCAAGGCTGCATTTCTGGCTGTAACATGAAAAGGATGAGGGTCAGTTTCAGGCCCAACGCCAAGACCCACCCCACCAGGAGGGACCTAGAGGAGGCATCACTCAGGCCTGTGGGGACATAGTGGGTCACGGCAGTGGGGAAAAGAAAAACTGGGTTCCGCATTCAGGCTGTTTGAATCCTGGCTCTGCTGCCGACCTACTATGTGATCTTGGGCCAGTGACTCAACCTACCTCACCTGCTATTTCCACCTTGATTGAACGGGGCTCCCAACATTGCCTGCATCCCAGTATTCTTGTGCCAAGGTCCTGCAATAAGCCCCTGCCTGCTGCTTGGCATGTAGTGGGCCTGCGACTCTGTGTCACTGGAAGCATAATAAGTATTGCTGCGAGGTGAGGACCCTGGAGACATACTCCCTTGCCTCGTCCTTTCATGCTTTTTCTGGTTTTCATGTTGGTTTTAGTCCATGCCTTACACATTCCGGTCAGTCACCACAACCTGATGGGGTGGGGTGAATGCTGTTATCATCATCCCCCATGTACAGCTGGGGAAACTGAGGTACAGCAAGATGAAGTCACAGCCAGGAAGCAGTCATGGTGAGATTTGAATCCGGTTGCCTGGTGCCAGAGCCTGGTTCCCAGCCCACACCGCCTTGGTGCCAGCGGCCAGGCATGGGTGGGCTGTGATCTGTCCAGCCACCCCCACGGCCTGTGTCTTCCTGAGCTCTGTTCCCTGCAGTGGGAATGGCAGGCCACAGGTGCTGAGCATGGTTCGTTTTTCATTTACTCATTTAATTCTGGGTTTCTCCACCTTGGCACTGTGGACATTTGGAGCCAGATCATGTCTGTGCTGGGGACTGTCCTGTGCATTGCAGGACATTTAGCAGCATCCTCGGCCTCCACCTGCTCCATGCCAGGAGCACCCTACCCTCTAGTTGTGACAGTCCAACAAGCCTCCAGACAAAAATGTCTCACCCCCAGGTGAGAATCACTAATATAACTTAGCTGACTGAATAAATAATATATATACAACTTCAACGTCTTGTTCCCATAATAATTATCAGTCTTGGGCATGATATGGTATCTTATTTATCATTATACTGAAGCCTCAACAGCCCAGGAGCTGGGATTGTCCTCATTACAGGTGGGGAAACTGAGGCAGCATGGTGGAGGTCATGGAGTTTGGAGACTTCTCCAACCTGAGTTCGAATCCTGGTTCCCGTGTATTCATTCAGTGAGTTTTTAATAAGCATCTACTGGTTGCCAGGTGCTGTTTTAGGCACAGGGGGCAAACCAAACATCCCACCTCCTCACAGAGCTGATATGCTAGTGAGGGAAAGACATTTATGTGTACGGCATGGTGGGGTACTGGGGAGCAAAACAGCAGGAAAGGGGACGAGCATGTGAGGGGAGAGTTTGGGGCTGCATTTTAAGTGCGGGGTAGTGTCAGGGAAGGTTGCAGTGACGAGGTGACATCTGAGCAGGGACCTAAAGGTGCTGAGAGGTATGCCCCATGAGCATCCAGAGGAAAGGTGTCCCAAGCAGAGGGCACAGCATGTGCAAAGGCCCTGAGGCAGCACCGTGCCTGGCGTGTTGAAGGCATATTGAGGAGCCCACGTGGCTGGAGCAGAGTGAGGAGGAGGAGACAGGGAGGAGGGAGGGGACGGGGCAGATTGTGCGGAACCTTACAGGCTGCGGGGAGGACTTGGGCTATTCCCTGAGGAAGGTGGAAGCCATGGAGGGCTGTGGGCAGAGGAGAGAGGGGACCCGATGAGTCACAGGTGGCTCACGGGTGACCTCTGGCTGCTGCAGGGAGAACAGACTGTAGGTGGGAGCCAGGGGACCGGGGTCGAGGTGACTGCTGGTCCAGGTGGATGGTGAGGGAAGTGTGACCCAGGATGTCAGCACCCAGTGTGTAGCCGTGACTTGCTCAGTGGCTCTGTAATCATTACTGCTGTATTACTGTAGGTGTTGGTAATGACCTAGACTCAAACCCAGGTCTCCCTTCTCCAAGGCTGGGGCATGTCGACCACAGCAGGTGAGTCTGTTTAGCAGGAGCCCTGTTGTGTGGGATCCAGCAGCGGGGCTGTGGGCACTGTGGTTGGCACTGACAGCTTCAGGAGATGGCCTAGGTCTTTGGGGAGCAGATGAGTGGGGGCCGCAGCCCTCGGAGAGCCCCAGGCAAGCAGCAGAAATGTTCACCAGCCAGCAACAAGAGGGACAATTTATGCTCCATAAACAGCTTCTGGCCCAGTGGGGCCTTCCCAGGATGCTGTGGGACTGGCTTGGGCGGGGTTGGAGGGGACAGGGTGGGTGGGTCACCAGCTTTGGCACCAGAGTCTTCTCTGCAGAATCTAACATGGAAAAACAGAAATCGGGCCAAGCCAGGCTACAGAGTGGGAGGCTCAGGCCCCAGCCTCCAGAGAGGCCTGGATTCCCTTCCCAACCTCTGCAATGTCGGCATCACCACTCTGAACTTCAGTCTCTTCATCTAAGAAATGGGGACACCCATGGTGCTTGTGGTTGGTGAAAACCCACAACCCCATTTATCCAGCATGCACTCTTTCCAGTCCCCTGGAGCCGGGTGGGACTGGGTTGGAATCCTAGCTCTGCCTACCACGAGCTGTGTGACCAGCAGCCAGTCACTGACCCTTTCTGAGCTTCGGTTTTGCTCCTCCGTGACACAGGCATGAGAACAGTGCCGAGCCCTGCCAGGCCTAGCAGCTCGTGAGTGCTTGCTGTCAGGCCCAGATGTCCTTCCTGTGGCTCAGCCCCTTCTCTGAAAAGAGGGGGGATGGCTTGTCCCAAGGAGAGCTTTTAAGCATCCGCAAGAAATTTTCTAATGGGGGACTCAGTGTGGGTAGAGAAAGCTCTTCCAGGCTGGCTCGGATCCCTGAGTCGCCTGGAGATAGACTGAGAAGGCATCTGCTCGGCAGAGGGAGAGCATTTGGGAGGTGTAACCCCTCCAAGCCCAGGAGCAAGTGGGTAACAAGGTCAAGAGCTTCATTTTCTCCAGGGTCACCAGATACAGAGGAGGCACAGGGTCCTAGGGGACAGGGACTGCCCCTTGCCCTTCCTGCAGGGTACCACATAACCAGGTATCGCAGCCCAGTGCGATCAGGGCCTTGATGGGGGACACACCCTGGCAGGGTGGGGACATGAGGGGATCCTGACCCAGCCTGCAGGAATCTGAGGAGGCTCCCCAGGGGAGGTGCTGGCCGAGCTGAGGCTGGAGCTGCCAGATGCAGGGAGGAGAAAGGGGGTGCAGGAGGGAGGAACAGCACAGGGGGCTGAGTCCAGCTCCCGTCCTTCCTCGCTCACTGGATTGAAGGGTGCATTGGGCGTCTTCTGGCTCAGAGTCATAAACAAGCCACTGGATGCCTCTTTGCTACCCACAGCCAGCTTCTGCCCTGCCTTCCAGCAGCTCCCGAGGGACAGTTTTACCAGAAGTAAGATTCTTGACCTGGCTGCAGTGACTTTTCCCCATGTCCTTGGCTGGGGACACATATGGCCCCTGGTCATCATTCCTAGGAGAGGAGGGGGCAGCCCAGGCAGTCAGAACCAGGGAGGCAGGCCCAGCCTGGGGCTCAGCATGGAGCAAGGCATCTGCCCTGATCAGGATCAAAGCCAGGATGTGATAGGAGTGAAAGATGTGAGCTCAGGACAAAGACCCGGGTTCAAATCCTGCTGCTGTCATTTCTGGGCTCTGTGACCTTAGGCAAGCCTGTTAATGTTCTTGAGTTTGTACACTGGGATTACCAGTCACTGCCTTAGAGGGATACACAGAAGTTGAGCGCAGCCACACATGCCTATGTATACAGTAGGTCTAGGATTTTCAAGAGAGATGGCCAATGCAGACACATATGGTCGTATCAACAGGAGCAGACCTTGCATGACGGAGGTGAGACTTGTCCGGCCACTAGGGCAGGGACTGTGTTTTATTCAGAGCCCAGCCTGAGCCATGGATAGGAGGAGTTGGGGCCTCTGAGCAGCTAGATTTGGAACCTGAGGCCTCCTTGAGCTTTTCTGTGCTTCTGAACAGTTGGAGCTTTCCAGAACTTTCCAAATAAACCCATGCGTTCCCTGCACTGACTCCACCCATTTCCAGCCGATCCTGGAGGCCCAAAGACAAAATGTTGCTCAAGTTTGCTCAACCTCTGCCTCTCCTCAGACCCAGACTTTTACTAACTTAAAAAAAAAAACTTTTATCTAGCTCTTTTTCTTTAATCAGCTCACTTTTTTGTTTAAACAATTTTATTTTAAAAGATAACTTCAATTTATCTTTAAATAGTTTTAAATCCAAAAAAGCATCCAGGTACAAAGTCTCCTTCCCTGTGTCCAGTGACTCAGTTTCTCTCCCCAGAGGCAGCCACTGTTCCTACACACGCACACGCACACACACCACACACACCACACACGCTTCCCCATTTTCTTTTTCCTTATGATACAACAGTAGCATTTGCTATGCTTTTTTACCCCTGACCTTTTTTTTTTTTTTTTGCATTTAGTAGTAAATGTTCCATCAATAGCAGTTCATTTAAAAAGCATCTTTGCCGCTTTTTACAGTTGCATAGTATTCCACTGCACGGATATCCCGGTATTTGTTTGCTCAGTCCCCTTTTGTTGGATATATAGGTTGCTTTCTAGGGGACCTTGTAAGTATGTTGTAGCCCTTGAGTCTATTCCTAAGAATCTCAGATTCATTCAATTCTCAGTTCATTTTATGAGATACATTTTAGCATTGCTGGGAATGGAAACCCAGTATCCCTTCTGGTGATTCAAAGTTACTGAGAAAATAGTCAATAAAAAGAAAACAAGGTTAATGAATTCTGGATAGACACTGTAGCCTGTCCTGGCAGAGGCTGTTGAGGCTGCTTAAGGTGTTAAAAGACATAGTAACTCCCACTTGAGACTTTCTTGGAGAGATTTAATACATCTGATCGTCATTGTGGGGGATGGAGAATGGGGGTGCGAGAGCCACAGCCTGGAGAAATGAGCTTTGTTCAGCTCAGCCACTGGCTGCTGTGTGTGTCCAACCAGAGTAAGTGCCTTGCCTGGTCTGTGCCTCGGTTTCCTCACATATAAAACGGGGATTATGGTGACCCTGCCCCTGTGTGCTGTTGGAAGGATTAGATGTCACTCACCCTTTCTGAGCCCCTGCCTGCAGCTCAGATCACTCTCTTAAGCCCTGACTCCTCGTGTCCAGCCACCTCCTGGACGCCTCCCACAGACCGAGACTCTGGAGCTCTGGGTTCAAATGCTGGCTCTGATGCCATATCCCATGGTCCCTTCCTACATGGTGCCTCAGTTTCCCCACATGTCCCACTAGGGAATTAGATCAAGTTATCCCCTTCTAAATTTTTTAAGGGCCCTCCAGGGTTGGGCTGGTCACCACTGGGGGCCTCCATGTGCTGAGTTTGGGGACCCCAGAGTCTCAGGGGTTTCCCTTACACCAACTCCTGTGGCACTGGGTCCGAGTGCGTGTGCCCAGGTGAGGTTATGTCCGCATGTGAGCGTGTGTGGCTGCTGTGTCCAGGTGGGGATAGGGGGCCTTTGTGGGCCCCCAGATGCCATGGGGTGGGGGTGGGGAGGGCATTTGGCGGCAGCCTGTCATTTTCACCTTCCCCTTCTCTCTCTAGCCCTCCCATTGGGCCCACGTGGTACCTCTGTGGCTGGATGGGGGTAGAGGACATGTTTGCATGACTCTGTGGGGTCCTAGCCACATGCCTGGACCCACCAGAGTCCCCCATCTTCCTGCTGTATCCCCAGAGCCCCCCAGGTTTATCAAAGAACCCAAAGACCAGATTGGTGTGTCAGGGGGCGTGGCCTCCTTCGTGTGTCAGGCCACGGGCGACCCCAAGCCACGGGTGACCTGGAATAAGAAGGGCAAGAAGGTCAACTCTCAGCGCTTTGAGGTGAGTCAGCGTGGGGGGGAGGAAGCCTTGGGCCAGAGTTCCCCCCGTTCCCCTCTAGATGAGGCCACAGCCACTCAGCCATGGGAGACATCACAGATGCCATCCCCACATGGGGAACCATCATGGACAGCCGTGGCTGGGCACCCTCTCCCACTCCCTCCCTGCCATGTGGCCCCACCTGCCTGCTCAGTGAGGGCTACTTTAGTGCTGTGTGTCCTCAGGCAAGGCCCTGCCCTCTCTGAGTCTTTTCTCACACACAGCACCACTGCACACAGAAGGAAATTCACAACTCTGAGTGCATGCACGTGATCAGGCACACACGTCACAGCACACCTTTACATGCCTTTGCATGCCTGTCACATGGGCTTACATGCATGTGTCACCTACCACATGCATACTACACTGTTTGCTTGTCATATGTACCCAGACCCGGGTCTCTATCTCCAGCGCATTTATGCTGGACACCACACACTTGCAGGTACACCCTCAGCTCCTCTTCCAGTCACCCTTGGGACTGTGGGGGTGACCACCATCTCCCTAAAGCCCAAACTGGATGGGAACCTTTCTGGGACCCCAGCCTCACCCTGTCCTTTCTCCCCTGCCCCCGGCAGACAATCGAGTTTGATGAGAGTGCAGGGGCTGTGCTGAGGATCCAGCCACTGCGGACACCCCGGGATGAAAATGTGTACGAGTGTGTGGCCCAGAACTCGGTTGGGGAGATCACGGTCCATGCCAAGCTCACTGTCCTCCGAGGTATTGAGCTCCCCAGGGTGGGTGGGGGAGGAACTGGGCTGCGGACTTTGGGGACAAATACCAAAGGAGCCATGAAAGTGGCTCCACAGCCTCCTGCTTTGGATCTTTTGGAGGACCTGTTCTTCCTTTTCTGGCCTGTAACACTACCGGGGCCCAGAGCCTACTGGTGGGGATTTATTGAGCCTTTGCAGGAAAGAGAAGTGAAGGGGCTCGAGTCATCCTCATTTATTGTCTTGATCATGCTCTTCTGATTACAAGAGGCTGATCCAACTCAAATTGGTTCAAGTAAGAAAGACAGTTAATTGGTTTGTGTAATTAGAATGTCCAGGGAGTATGCTGGCTTCAGGTTCAGCTGGATCCAGCGGCTTATGAGTATTCTCAGGGCTCAGTCTCTCTCTGCCTCTTGGCTTTGTTTTCTTCCATATTGACTTTATCCTCAGTGAGCTTCCCCCGTCCCTCCCCAATTAGCTTGGGTCACATGCCCCTCCCTGAGCTAACTGTGGCTCAGGAGGAATAAATACTGTGATTGGCCAGGTTCCTCCATGGACCCAAAGAGTGAGTCAGGCCACATAGATGGTTTAGTAAGGGGTGGTTACCCCAAAGGAACAAAGATGCCACTTTGTAGCTGTGTGACCTTGGGCAAGTTAATGAACCTCCCTGAGCTGCAGTTTCCTTATTTCTAAAGTAAGGTAATAGGGGCCGGCCCGTGGCTCACCTGGGAGAGTGTGGTGCTGATAACACCAAGGCCACGGGTTCGGATCCCATATAGGGGTGGCCGGTTAGCTCACTTGGGAGAGCGTGGTGCTGACAACACCAAGTCAAAGGTTAAGATCTCCTTACCGGTCATCTTTTAAAAAACAAAAAAAAGGGCCGGCCCAGTGGTGCACTCAGTAGAGTGCGGCGCTTGGGAGCGCAGCAGCGCTCCCACCGAGGGTTCGGATCCCATGTGGAGACTGGTTCCCACTCACTGGTTGAGCGCGGTGTGGGCGCAACACCGAGGGTTGCGATTCCGTTGCCGGTCGCGGTACGGGCTCGACACCAAGGGTTGCGATCCCGTTACCGGTCACGAAAAAAGACAAAAAGGAAAAAAAAAAAAAAAGTAGGGTAATAATGACGCTCACCACAAAGGATAATTACGTGAACCAGATGAGTGAATGAAACAAGAAGTTAACACAATGCCACTCTTAGTCAATTCTGCTTCTCAGTTATTATTTTCATTACTGTTATTCTGGTTTTAACAAGGCAGCTGTCACCAGCCCTTCTGCAGCCCTTAGGTGGGTGGATTCCGCCTGTTGCCTGCAGGGACTTTCCAACAATGGGTCTGAGCCACAAGCAGCCGTTAGCTGGGAGGTTCCCACCTGTGGCTTCTGGTGTCCTTTTCACATTGTCTGGGGCAGCAGAGCTGTGTCCAGCTTGGAGCCCTATGAGGAGGCTTCACAGTGGCCCAAAGGGGGCACTTACTTAATCCCAGTCTCTGGTCCCATGAAACTGGGAGACAGGGCTGGCTTCACTGCCGTGCGACCTATACAGCCACACAGAAAGGCCCTATACTCAGTTTAAAGCTCTGCCGTTGCCGTCTGGAAATTCTTAATAATTTTCTAACAAGAGCCCCACAGTTTCATCTGGTGTCTGTCTGGGTCCCGCCCAGGGGTTGGGGGGTGGATAGAGGGAGGAGCAGGGGGAGGATTTCGCACACCCCGGCCCGCCCCCCTCCTCCCAGCAGATATTTTTGCCCTGACCTTTCCCAGACGCAGACAGAACAGCCTGCCTCCCGTGGTCCTGTGCCAGCCAGCCTCCACTCTGAGCGCTCAGAGAGTTAAAGACAAGCTGTGAATCCATTAACTGCCAGGGCTCTGCGAGTCTGGGAAACATGCTGCCTGTCCCATTCTGGCTTCCATTGCTTGTCTGTTTTGGGGCTGCCTAGAAGGACGTGGGGTGCTTGGGCTGGGCGCTGTCCTCTCCATCAAGGCCCAGGCCCTGAGCCCCAGGGACCCCCTGGCTGAGCCATCAGCAGTGGGGGACAATCTCAGCTCTGATCTGAGCTGCCAGGGTGGCTTCCAGCGCGGCTCCCAGTGCTTCCCACCCCCCTCCTCCTCTGCCGTCTGATTGTGGAGCCTGCTCACGCCTCCCGCGCTGTTGTTTTAATTAAACTCCGAGGAATTGGGCACAATGTGGTACGCGATGTACATTTTTGTTTAATTAGGAGCTCTCAGCAGCGTCAGGCAGCCACGGCCTCCCCCTGTACCCTGGCTGGCTGCGGCCCACACACGCTCACGGGGACCCCCACAGCCCTGCGTACACACGGGGAATGCTCGTGCATGGATAAGAGGGTGCAGGCACACACACGGGGGAGGGGCGCGCACGCTGCACACATGCACCCACACACAGTGTGGGCCTGCTAATGCTCAGCAGAGGCGCCTCTGGAGGCACACGTGCACACGTGTGAATACACATACACACACAGGAACACCCGCAGACCCAGCCTCGTGCACCGAGGCCAATTGAGGCTTAGTTATCCTGGCCTTAACCTCCAGTGACATCATAGGTGACCAATTAGATCCACTTGTGAGGTCGTCCTGGCCTGGGGTCCAGGAAGGATGGATGGGGCTTGAACCACCCCGGACAGGGTCTGGCTGCCCCCTCAGGCCACTGATGGCTCCAGACCTGGCTCAGGCGGGTTGCAGCTGGCATGGCACAGCTTTCTCTAGGTTCAGCCAGGGCTGGGATCGAGTCCTACATCCTGGTGGTATGACCTGGGACAGGTGCGCATCTGCCCGTGCCTCAGTTTCCCCTCTGTGAAATAATCCCTGTAGCTTCTTGTGCCTGGACAGCGCATGGTGCATAGTTAGCTCTCGGTCTTAGGGCTGGGGCTGTTTTCCCTCCAAGCAGTGACTCCCAGGCTGGGACTACAGTTCTCTCCTTCCACTGGGGAAACAGGTGTTGGTTCTGGCCCCTGCCCCCCTCTCCCTTGTACGATCTTGGCCTCTTGCCTCTCTGCTGCCTGCCCGGGCTCAGTTCTCTCTCAAGATGGTGGCCGTCACTCACCTCTGTCTCCAGCCTCCCCCTTACTGTGCCAATGTCTCTTCTGGGCTTTAGTAAGGAAGTGGATGTGTGTCGTTTCCATTTTACACAAATGGCAGCATTGTCTACACCAGGAGGCGGCAAACTTTCTCTATAAAGTGCCGGAGAGTAAACATTTTCAGCTCTGCAGGCCAGATTGGCCTCTGTCACGGCACCTCAACCCTGTCATCGTAGTAGGAAAACGGTGGTAGATGACACACAAATGAACAGGCAGTGGCTGTGTGCCAATAAAACTTTATTAACAAAAAAAGACGGAGGGCCGGATTTGGCCCTGGGGCTGTAGTTTGCGACTGTTGGTTTACATCATCTCTGACTTTGAACTTTGCACACTCAGCAACATCTCTTGGACTTTGTTCCAAATCTGTTTATACTGCGATCCCTCCCTCTGGTTTCTGGTTTCAGTATCCCATCTAGGGATGGTCTGGCCTCTGTATAACGCATCCCTATCCATGGATGTTTAAATCGTTTCCAAGATTCTGCTGTTACCACTAGCGCCTCAGGAATAACTCTGTGCATCGCTTCTTTAGTGCATGGGCATGTGGAGACTGCAGATGGCGAGCTGAGGGCTTGGGGGTCTCTGGTGGGTGGTACCAAATTCCCTCTCTCAGAAAAGAAAAATTTGGTTTTTTGTTTTTTGTTGTTTTTTTTTTAAAGATGACCAGTAAGGGGATCCTAACCTTGACTTGGTGTCGTCAGCACCACGCTCACCCACTGAGCTAACCGGCCATCCCTATATGGGATCCAAACCCGTGGCCTTGGTGTTGTCAGCACCACATTCTCCCGAGTGAGCCACAGGCCGGCCCCTAAAAATTTGTTTTTAATTGAGAAAAAAATTGTAAGCAAAACCAAATCCCCTCTCGCAGTTCAGGCTGTAGCATCCAGTGTTCCTGCCAGCTGTGGGTGAACTTGCCTGCTTCTGTTTCTCGTTCTTTGGCGTCTTGCTTACTCTTTGGTCCCTTGTCCATCAGGGATGGATGAGGCGTATTCTCCTGCTAGAGCTGCGGTAACAAAGCACCACAGGCTGGGTGGCTTAAACAGCAGACACTTACGCTCTTGCAGTCCTGGAGGCTGGAAGTCCTAGATCAAGGTGTGGGCAGAGTGGGCTTCTTCTGCGACCTCTCTTCTTGGCTTATCCATGGCCGTCTTCTCCCTGTGTCCTCACACGGTCATCCCTCTGTGTGTGTCTGTGTCCTAATCTCCTCTTAATAAAGACACCAGTCATATGGGATTAGGGCCCACCCTAATGACCTCATTTTACTTTAATCCCCTCTTTAAAGATCCTTTCTCCCTGTCAGTCACATTGTGACATTCTGGGGGTTAGGGCTTCAGCATAGGAATTTGGGGAGGGGACACAGTTCAGCCCATCACAAGGAGCTGATGGCTATTTTAATTTGTGCTGAGGAGGCTGCCCCTAGCCCAGCAGGTGGACCCTTTGTCCACTGAGGATGACAGGCCAGAGCAGAGCTGGGGGTGGGGGGGGTGTTAGCAGTTGCACCTGGAGGCTGAGGCCGCGGTGCTGGAGATGGAGAGTAAGACGTGGGAGCGGCCGGCCCACCTGGGAGGCCCTAAGCTGCCTCCCCGCCCCGGCGTCAGCCCCCGCTGAATTAGGGCATGGAGCCTGTGGTCGCGGTTTGCAGAGCTCTTGAATGGAGGCGACCCATCAATTAGCCCAAAGGCACGTTCCCACCGCTCATGGGAACTCAAGGACTGAGAGTCCCCAGGGAGTTTATTTTCCCCCCTTGTACACATTCCCCCCTCCCTGGCCCCAACACACACACGTCACCCTGAAGGGAAGCTAGACCCTGGCCAGCAAAGAGGGCTACTGAGGACGGGGGCATGGTGCCTGTCATGGTGTTGATAGCAGCTGGGATTGAGTCATTCAATCATTTATGGAGCCAGGCCCTGTGCTGGGTGCTAGGGACCCTGCAGTGACAGATACATCATCACAAATGGAGAGCGATGCTCCAGAGAAGTCGTTTGGGAGTCTAGGGGATCTATACCAGAGGAGCATTTGCTAGTCCGAGATGATGTTTGGGTAAGTGGATGGAGGCGGGAACGGGGATTCCAGGCCAAGTGGACAGCAGAAATGGGCGACCCAGGAGAGAGCTGCTGACTTCGAGGAAGGCAGGACCAGCATGGCTGGACTAGAGAGAACGAGGGGACGGAGGGTGCAGGAGACGGGGCTGCCGAGGCTGGCAGGGGCACCAGGGTTCCTCCAGAGGGTCGGGGGGGCATGGAAAGGGGTCCGGCGGGGGGGCATGGGTTTTATGTGTAGGAAAGCTCCCTCTGGCTAACCCAGGCTCTGCACCCTCAGCACTATGGGTACAAGGGGCTGGATCATTGCGGTGGGGCTGTCTCATGCAGTGTAGGCTGCTGAGCAGCATTCCTGGCTTCCACCCACTCCATGCCAGGAGCACCCCCCACTTGCGACAAGCACAGATGTCCCCGCCTCAGCACTATGGGTACAAGGGGCTGGATCATTGCGGTGGGGCTGTCTCATGCAGTGTAGGGTGCTGAGCAGCATTCCTGGCTTCCACCCACTCCATGCCAGGAGCACCCCCCACTTGCGACAAGCACAGATGTCCCCGGACATTGCCCAGTGTCCCCCAGGAGGCAAAATCTCCCTATTGAGAACTGTTGGTTTAGCCTGTTGCCCTCCCATGTGTCCCTGATGGGAGACTGAGTCTCCCAGTTGCACAGAGAAAGTGTCAGGCCATGGCAGATTCCTGGGTCCACAGCTGAGGTCACAGCCAGGCAGGGACTAGACTAAGGACCGGCCAGTCCCCAAGCCCCAGGCCTGGAGGGCTGGCCCTGCTATACTCAGGCCTCTGTCCTGTTTCTCCCCTGTCTCCACCTTCAGAGGACCAGCTGCCCTCAGGTTTCCCCAACATTGACATGGGCCCCCAGCTAAAGGTGGTGGAACGGACACGGACAGCCACCATGCTGTGTGCCGCCAGTGGCAACCCTGACCCCGAAATCACCTGGTTCAAGGACTTCCTGCCTGTGGACCCCAGTGCCAGCAATGGGCGCATCAAGCAGCTGCGATCAGGTGAGTGTGGGTGGCTGGAAGGATGTGGGAGGCATGGGGGCTGGCAGAGGAGCATCTCCAGGGCCCAAGCTCTGAGACTAATGGGGTACAGACAGGCAGGGGTGATGGACCGCTATGGAGGATAGTAGGGGGAGAATTCTTCAATGCCTGACCAGTGGGGATATAATGGACCCAGACAACATGCACAGGGAAGGGACCTATAGAGGGCTACAGGGGGAGAGTGTCTCCAGTATTCAAGCAATGGGGTCTGAATGAGGCACAGACAGTTGTGGGTGATAGGAAGCCACAGAGAAGGGTGGGTATCTACAGTGCCTAAGCAGTAGGGAGCCATGGAAGGTGGCAGAGGGAGAGCATCTTTTATGCTGAAGCAGTAGGCATGTCCAGTGAAGATATAATGGAGCCCAGGCAGGTAGGGGTAGAGGAGAGCTGCATCAGGCAATGGCAGGAGAGTATTTCTAGTGCTGAAGCTGTGGAGGCAGACTGAGCCAAGACAGGTGAGGTGATGGGGAGCCATAGAAAGCTACAGGGAGAGAGTGTCTCCAAGGCTGAAGCAGTGAAGACGTAGTGGGCCAAGACAAGCAGAGGGTGGGGGAGGGTTGGATCTGTGATGGGCCACAGACAGGCCATCCAGCCTGTTCATTCAGGCCCCGGCTGGGCTAGGGAGACCTTGGGACAGAGCACAGGACCTAGCCACCTCGGGGATGGTTGGTTCCACAGCTGTGTCTCGCCAGAGCCACATGCCTCATCTGTGAGTCCATCTGCCTGGGGGGCTGTGTGTGCATTGCTTCTGTCATTCAAGCCTCACGACACGTCTGCGTGTGTGTGTGTGGGCTCCCTGTGCTGGCCTGCCCTGCTTCCTGTGTGTGGGGGCACAGGTGTGCAGGCGGGCTATCAGCACACCTGGGTCCACCTTCCCACTCCCAGAGCAAACCTTGTCCATGTGCATCTCAGTCACACGTGCATCCCAGGCACATGCACACAGGGCAGTGACCCGTGTGCACATACTCTGCACCTCCCTGGTGCTCGTGCGTGGGGACTCAGGTGTGGCATGGTGTGTCTGTGTGTTGGGGCACACATGTATGCGTGTCTTTGTCACAATTTGTTTTTTCAGTTGCACAGAGCATGAGGCCCTGCCCCTGTTCGGGTTCCTCTTGAAATCACCCTGCACCTGCCACGCACATCTCTTTGCTTTCTCTCTCCCCTTCCTTCAAGGACCCCACCCTGGAAGCCATCCGTCCCTTGCTGCCCATCCTCTGCTTTCTGCTATCCCCCAGCAAAGCCCCCAGCCCTGAAAAAGGGGCAGACGTTGAGCCCAGAATTTCCTCCCTGGAGAGACCCGGCCTGGGAAGAGAAAGCACTTTCCTCCTGTCTTCGAACTGTCTGGGAATATTTGCAGCGCGTAGGGCTCAGCAGACGTGGGGCATCCCATTGTCTGAGGCTAGCTTCTACCATCAGAGCTCAAGGACAGGAAAATGATTGAGAGCACGGAGACCTCAGAGCCTGATCTCCTGGGCTCGGGCCAGCTCTGTATCCTAGCACAGGCCACCCTCTCTGAGCCTCAGTATTCTCATAAAATGCACCTATTTCGTAGTGTTATTGTGACGTGTCTGCCGTGATATGCCTGGCACGTACTCAGTGCCCAGTGCACGTAAGATGCTCTATGAGATCATCATTCAGACTTCCTCTGTCTGCCCCACCCCGCCCCAGTGAGGATACAGGCTTCTGAGTAACCATCATTAATGTTCCTGTTTTCTTTTCTTGTCCCTCTGTTGTAAACGTTCAGAAACCTTTGGTAAGTCTGATTTCTTCACCACGTCAACAACTAACGCCCCTCTCCTTGACCCTCTCCTGCCTCCCCACCAAACTAACAGCCACTGTGACAGTAACTGTGACCCACCCCACGTGGCATGTTTACTAACTCCCCCCCCCCAACTGGCCACCCAGGCCCCCCGCAGCCGGGCACCAGTGGGCTGCAGAGAGAGATGCCCAAAAGGAAAAGAGGAAAAAAGACAAGTCCATGAGGGGAATCCTTGGGCTAGTGGAACCTCACACCTAACAGAGTCCCCCTGTCCCATTGTGGGCCTTAGCACTGCTGGAAAAGGATTTAATTACAGAAGTTTGGGGGCTGGGGCTGGGAGTAGGGTAGGGAATTTTCCAGCTGGGCTGGTACTGGGTACTTCTCACTGACTTTTCCCAGCATCCAGCCTGAATCCCCTGAAACCAACTGCTGGGCTAATTCTTACTAAAGTGAGAGTGACTAACATTGGCCCACGTAGTCCTCTCTCATCTTCCTCAGGGTGGGATGTGGAACTACCTTTAGTACTTGAGACACATTCTTTACACTCAGTATAGTGGCCATAGGCGATTTGGTCCAAAGCCCAGTTCCTCTACCATCATCATCAGAGTGTAGTGAAAACAGTCTAAAACAAGGGCCGACCTAGATTCCCACCGACCCCCGTTCCAGTTCTCCATGGTGTTACCATAGGCACATTCCCATTTGCTCCTGTGTAAAGCAGGCAGAATGACCTCATGGGGTTGAGGATATCTCCAGTGATAATATGGGAGCCAGAAAAAGTTTAGGCGAGAGGGTCCCCAACCTGGGAGGCTGGAGAGCCAGGTTTGAGATCCACTCTTGCCACTGGCTCATGGTGTGGCCTCAGAAATTCCCTGGCCCCCTCTGGGCCTCAGTTTGCCCATCTGTGAAATGGGCCTGGGCCATGCAGAAGAAGCTGTTCTTTCACCTGTCTAGCGACTCCTGGCAACTTCTCTGCTTGGTCTTGGGGGTCTGCTTGTCCCCAGCCAAGTTATCAGCCCTCATCAGCAGAGAGAAGTTGGCCTGCCCCCTGTATCTCCCTAGGAAAATGAGCTGAAGGTATAAAATTCCAGCCCAGGACTTTGTTTTCCTGCTCCCCAGTTGTCCTGCTCCCAGGGCTCACATAGACAAATAGAAGACAGGTCTTTCCTCTTTTCCTTTTGGAAGTTAACAAGGCTGCAGGGCTCTCCCTCTGCCCCGGGTTCCCCTAGCCTGTTCTTCCTACTTAGCCTGTGTCTGTACCACCTTCCCTCTGCTTTATTAATGCCCGGCCCTAGGGCACTAACCCCTCCCACCCCCGTCTCTAACAAGATTCCTGAGACCCATCACTTCCTGTCCCTCTGGTCTGGACTTGGAAGCAGCCCCTTACTGGGCCCCCCAAGAAGAAAATAAAGAAAGGAGGTCCTGAACCTCCCACCCTTGGCCCAGAGAAAAAGTAACCAAAGGGGCCAGGCCAGGCCAGGTTGACAAAGCTCCCCAGGGCATAGAGATGCCCCTCAGGCTAATCCAGAGAGGCTTCCAGACTCAAACCCAACTCTCGGAGATTGCCACCTCCTACAGGAAGCCCTCCTGCTTGACAAGCCCTCATGCCTCCCTCGCTCCTCGGAGGCTCCCCCTGTCTTCCTCAGCAAAGCCTACAGCATCCGAAGAGATGAGTCTAGGAAAAAGGAGTTAGAACTGACCTCTCCCACCATCACTCCTAGTGACTTCCTGTGGTATTTGTCCTTCCTGTACCTATTAGTTTGGGGGCGCTGGATTATTAATGTTTGATACCAGGAACAGGGATCTTCCACCAGTGGGTAGAGTAAAGATTGTACTGAACCTGAAAATACAACTGTGGCTATTTTGGGCTCGTCCTGCCAGTAGACTATAGATACAGAAATGAGTAATGGTGCTGGCAGGTGTAATTGACTGATCATGATGGAGACATACGGTAGTTGCACAATAATGTGACCAAGATTCAGAAAGGCTAAAATTTACATGCAAGTTGTTTGTTGTTTTCAGGCCAGGTGATAACGCTGAGCAGGAAATTGCAGC
Source organism: Galeopterus variegatus (assembly GCF_000696425.1). Classification (NCBI taxonomy): domain Eukaryota; kingdom Metazoa; phylum Chordata; class Mammalia; order Dermoptera; family Cynocephalidae; genus Galeopterus; species Galeopterus variegatus. The sequence continues at coordinate 58,898 of NW_007726806.1, forward strand.
AACCATACCTGACAAGGAGAAGAACAAGGGCTTGGCATATTCTGTCATGAAGGTTTGTGTCATACGTCCAGGCAAGTCACCAGGCCTAGCTGATGTGCTTGCCAAGGGTGAGAAAAATTTAGAAAGGGTAGTGAATGAGGGAGAAAAATAATTATTGCCTTGGGACAAGCTAAGGCAGTGGACACTGTAGATTGTTTCACTAACTTCCATATTATTCATTTTTAAAAATGACTCGTGAATACTACATTGAAGAGTTTGTGCTAGAGTAGAATTGAAGAAATCGTGGACAGCCAGAACTGTCAGTAGATCTTAGTACAAGGGGTAGATTATATGAGGTTTTTTTGGTGAGAAAAGTGGCATTCCCTAGGCTAGCTCTGACTTAAATCAAAGCTCTGGTGGGTAGTACTTGAGCAAGTGGGCACGACCCATCTCAAATGCCTGCCAACACTCTGCTTTTCGGGTGAGGGAGTGACTCAGAGCTTTTTCGGAAGCCACAGAAACTTGCTGACCCTTCAAACATGTGCAGCCTAAAATTGCATAGAAATGAAAACCTACTGAAGCCATCTTCAGAGAAAGGAGGACAGGAGTTATTAGATAATTGGACCAGTCTCCATTTATGGTGAACATACTAGGCACATTCTATACAGTTACTCTAAAGGTCCTCTGCAGGTTTGCACCTCAATTACCCACAGAAAGAACCAGTTCATTAATGCATCTTTTTTTTTTCCTGCTTTTTTTGTTTTTTGCTTTTTCTTCTCACATGCCTAATACATCCTGTTCTCTCGCTACTGCTTGTTGTGATTACCTCCTAAATAAATCATCTGCACGCAATTTCTGGTTGCAAGATTTGCCTTTGGGAAGACTCTAAACCAAGATTACAAACAAGAACATCTATTAGTACATGTAATGTAAATGTAATTATTTCTGCTGAATATTTTTGAAATTTATTTATTGGCTGTTGTGAACTGTATGGGGGGTGGTGTGCATGTGTAGAGAAAAATAGAGGATGGAATTAATGATGTAACATATTATTTATTTTGCTAGGCTGTGGACAGAGCAGTGAACACAACAAACATTCTACCCTCTTTCTAAAGGAAGAAGGAATTTAATTTGTTCAAATAATTGAAGTGTGGCTAGAGTGTTGTGTTCAAGGGAGATAATACCTTAGGACTAGGGAGAAGAGATTATTAGGGGCCAGAAAAATCAAGATCTTAAAGACCATTGTTTAGATATAAGCAAGGATTGCCATGATATGATTTTTGTTCTAAGACAGGCACAAGGACGCCACTTTATGTAGCTGAGAAATGATAGTATCATTAGTATAGTAGCACTGGTTGTAAAGAAAACAAAGTACAGTAAAGAAATATTGTTGATTTGCAACTTCCAGGGATTACAGATGGATTAGATGAATTGGACAGTAAGAAAACAGAGGAATTAGAGTTGTCCTCTAGATTTCTTGTTTGAGCAACTGTATAGATGGTGTAAAATTGACTGACATGAAGATTAGTGAAATTAAGGCATGGAGAGAATTAGAAATCAAGGATTCTGCCTTGGGCATGTACATGTAAAATTTGAGAAATCCAGGAGACATCAATTATTGATATTAAGAAGTAATTGTATTTATGAGAATTTAGCTAAGAAGAGAATTCAATATGCAGAGAATGTTCTAAGAAGGAGATATTTTGTTTATTTTCTTTTAAGTTTACATGGTTCAATCACAGGAAATTACAATAATCCTAAAAGCATCAGTTCACATTCAACTGAAATCGATGGTTGCAGTCAGCATAAACAATAAATACAGAAAAGTGCTATTTTAAAAGTTAGAAAATAAACATTTTAACCATTTTTTGAATTATAGACTTTTAATATGTTTGCCTGGATTTTTGTCTGTTCTCGAAAATAGACTAAAGGTATTCCTTTATAAATGATAAAAAACACCTATGACATATGTCAATTTTATATAGTACATTCCACTCATTGCATGTAATAAATCTTTAATATAAAGCAATATACAAGTATTTACATAAAAAACGATTTTTCTACGTTTCACTAAGCACATGTTAGACAAATATTAAGACCATTATTTTGAAAGGGTGCTGAATTATTAACCTTTTCTGAACTCTCAAGTTTCAGTAAGTGTGGCTCTGATAATGAACCAAACAAGCAAGCTGTCACTCAGGCTTCCTATCTATGTTGGACCTAGAAAAAAAGAATCAATGTTTTCTGTGCTGAAAAGATTTGGGAGCTACAGTCCAACGCAAATTTATATTTGTTCCTAAGGATCAAAAGTCATAGCCTTTTGAAGTAGGAAGAGAACCTTGTTTATACACCTAGATCAGTAATTCTTCAGCACTTTTTTTTTTTTTTTTTAATTTTCTTGTGACTGGTCATTAAGGAGATCTGAACACTTAAATTTGGCCTTATCTACACCATGCTCTAACCAACTGAACTAACTGGCCAACCCCCTATTCAGCATATTAAAGTGAGTACTATTTTTATGTGCATTTTTCCCCCAGTATATTGCCACCTACTATTTTGTGAGTCCTCACTAAGAAAAGGCATATGGACACCAAGATAGACCCAAACTTCCCAGCAAACCATCTTCAGTATATCTATTACACCCATTTTTTCTTGCATGTTTACATTTTTTTCACTTCTAATCTAGAACATGCAGGACTTACCAATAAAAAGCTATTCCTGATCTCTTAACACATCTCCTATTTTCAACTCATCAGCAAGGCAAACATGAATGAGCGTAAATAATGATTCTATTGGTGAATCTGCTGATCTCTCTATGGAAAATGGAGTTATGCAATGACAAATTATCTAAATAAACAAAGAAAATTAACTTAATTTTATTTTCTTTATTACTAGCATATTCATCATTACAAACCATAATCCTTCCCCACGCCTTCCACCTGACTTATCACTCCCCAAATCCCCTCCCTCCCTCCACCCATTACTAGTACCTTTGGGTTTGTTTTCTCCTTCTGTAAGTTCAACTAACTACTGTGGTTCTTTCTTTCTTTCTCTCTCTCTCTCTCTCTCTCTCTCTCTCTCTCTCTCTCTTTCTTTCTTTCTTTCTCTTTTTTCTTTCTCTTTTTTCTTTCTCTTTCTTTCCCTCCCTCCCTTCCTCACTCCCTCCTTCTCTCCCTTCCTCCTTCCTTTCCTCCTTCCTTCCTTCCTTCTTCTTTCTTAGCACCCAGTTATGATTGAGAACATGTGGTATTTTCTTTTTGTGTCTGCTTATTTCACTTAACATAATTTTTTCCAGGCTCATCCAGGTTGCTGCAAATGGCAGAATTTCATTCTTTTTAATGGCTGAGTAGAATTCCATTCTGTATATACTACATTTTCCTTATGCAGTCATCTGTCAATGGACATTTAGGTTGGGTCCATAGTTTGACTATTGTAAATAGAGCTATGAGGAACATGGGAGTGCAGGTATCTCTTCGACATGACAACATCCATTCCTTTTGATATATACCCAGTACAGGGATTGCTGGATTATATGTTAGTTCTATCTGTAGTTGTTTGAGGAATCTCCATACTGTTTTCCATAATGGCTGTGTAAATTTGCATTCTTACCAACAGTGTAGAAGAGTTCCCCTTTGGCCACATCCTCACCAGCATTTGTTATTCTCTGTCTTTTTAATAATGGCCGGTCTAACTGGGGTGAGATGATATCTCAATGTGGTTTGGATTTGCATTTCCATGATGATTAATGATGCCTAGCATTTTTTCACATATCTGAAAAATGTATGTTTTTGTATGTATGTTTTCCTTTGAAAAATGTATGTTTTCCTTTGAAAAATGCCTATTCAGATCCTTTACCCATTTTTTTTAATTGGATTATTTGTTTCTTGTTTTTTTGTTTGTTTGTTTTGTTTTGTTTTGTTTTTCTGTATAGTTGTTTGAGTTCCTTATATGTTCTGGATATTAATCCCTTGTCAGATGTATACTGTGCAAATATTTTCTCCCACTCCATAGGTTGTCTTTTCACTTTGTTGATTGTTTCCTTGGCTGTTCAGGAGATTTTTAGTTTAATATAATCCCATCTGTTTATTTTTGTTGTTGTTGCCTGTGCTTTGGGGGTCTTATTCATGAAGTCTTGCCCAGTCCTACTTCCTGCAGTATTTCCCCTAGGTTTTCTTTTGGTAATTTTATGTTTTCAGGTCTGATATTTAAGTCTTTATTACCTTTTGAGCTGATTTTGGTATATGGTGGGAAGTACAGGTCCAGTTTCATTCTTCTGCACATGGATGTCCGATTTTCCCAGCAGCATTTATTGAAGAGGCAGTCTTTTCCCCAGTGTTTGTTCTTGTTGCCTTTGTCAAAGATCAGTTGGCTGTAAGTATGTGGGTTGATTCCTGGGTTTTTGATTCTGTTCCACTGATCTGAGTGTTTGTTTTTATGCCAGTACCTTGCTGTATTGGCTACAGAAGCTTTGTAATATAAGTTGAAGTCAGATAGTGTTATGCTTCTGGCTTGATGATGATGATGATGATGTTGATGATTGATGATGATGATTTTGCTCAGGATTTCTTTGGCTAGTAGGGATCTTTTGCTTTTCCATATGAATGTTAGGATTGCTTTTTCTATTTCTGTGAAGACTGTCATTTGTATTTTGATGGGGATTGCATTCAATCTGTAGATCACTTTGGGTAGTATGGCCATTTTCTCAATATTCATTCTTCTAATCCATGAGCATGGTATGTCTTTCCACTTTTGTGTCTCCTCTTTAATTTATTTCAGTAGTGTTTTGTAGTTCTTATTGTAGAGATCTTTCACTTCCTTGGTTAAATTGATTCCTAGGTATTTTATCTTTTTAGTGGCTATTGTAAGTGGGCTTGCTTTCTTGATTTCTTTTTCTGCTAGTTTTTNTAGGCCCAGGGCTGGCTCAGCCCCCTGGAGCAGAACGGACAGGCCTGGCTTGTGGTCCAGCCTGGCCTCCCTGGGGCCCCCTGGCCCCCCACGCCTGCCTTCTGATATTCACCTGATTCTCTCTGCTTCCCTTACAGAAAGCACTCCGATCCGAGGTAAGAGGCTCTTTCCTCGCTCCCCCACCCACGCACACACTCTCACTGACTGCCCTGCCCCCCAGGCTCCACAGGCCCCCCTCCACGTGTCTCCTCGCCACCCTGCCTGGTGTCTGTCCCGTCTCTGTGTCTCTGTGGCTGTGGGGCTGAGTGTGGCAGTGGTGATTCTTTAGCCCACCTGGCTATGGGGAGGGAGATTTCTCCTCTCCAGGAAGGACACTGCGTCCCACGCCCACCCAGAGCGCTGGGAACCAGGTGTCTGACCAGTGCTGTATGCAAAGCCCTCGTCCATCTCCAGCTTCGGCTTTGCTATCCGTAAAATGAGCACACAGAGGGGGCCTTCAAGGGAACAGAGAGACAGGCATTTTCAAAGGCCAGCTCTGACTCTGCCCCCAGCCCTCATTCCGCCAGTGCTGCCCCAGAGAATGGGCCTGGGTGGGAGCCCTGGAGAAGAATCAGTGTCCAGTCCTATCTTTACTGCAAAATGCTGTGTGACCTAGAGCAGGCTCCCTGCCCTCTCTGGGTCTTCATAGTGATACCTGCCTGCTTCCCCAGAGTCATGAGGTCAGGGGAAAGTAGGAAGCGTTCCATGGGGGCAGAGCCATCATCCACAGCCCCCAGGGAGAACCTCCCCATCTGTGGGTCCATGTTACTTTTGTGGGACAACCACTAACAAAGCTGGGGAGCTTAGACTGGATGTTTGGACTCCTGGTGCATTGGCTCTGATCAAAGCCTGTGATTCAAACACACTTGGGGATAGTCACTCATCCTCCTTTACTCATGGTTAACAGGCACTTGGGTCCATGCCTGTGATTCAAACATACTTACACACATTCACTCGGTTTTATGTACTTATGAGAATGAAGACTTTGATCCCGCCTGTGATTTCAAACATACTTGTGGAAACCTTTGCCTCATTTTTTATTCGTGGGTGCTGAAGTATGTTATCGACCCCATAATCTCAACGTACTCAGCTTCATTTACTTGTGAAAATGAGGACTTTTTCCAGGCTTGCGATTTCAAATATCCTTGGGGAAATCTTGGCCTCATTTTCATGTACTCGTGAGCGCTTTAGTGTTCGATTGAAGCCTGTGATTTCAAATATTCTTGGGAACATTCCTACATTTTTATATGTTATGGGAAGTGAAGTCTGTGGTTTGCAGCATATTGAGGGGAAATCACCCCTATTTTCATATACTTGTGGGCACTGAGACCTTGGATTTGTGATTTTAAACATACTGAGTAAATTGGCTTCTTTTTTAATGTCTTTATTCACTCATCACCAACAAATTCTTTGATCCAGGCTTGTGATTTCAAACACACTTGGGGCATTTTAATGTCCGCTTTATTTGTGAATGTAAGAGGCTTTCAATCAGCCCTCTGATTTCAGACACTTTTGAAAATTCAGTCTAATCCTCACGTATCCATGAGCATCGTGGAGTTGGGTCTAGGACTGTAATTTCAGACGCACTTGAGGAAGTTCATTCACTTATTCATGAGCCCCAGGATCTTGAATCCAGATCTGTGGTTTTAAACATAGGTGGGTGAATTTAGACCTATTTGCTTAGATGAATTCAAATACCTGGTGAAATTCTAACTCCTCTTCAATGAGTTTCAGGCACAGAAGACTTTGATTCAAGCCTTTGATTTCAAACGTGCTTAATGCATATTCATTTCAACATCCTTTACTTTAGCTGTTGTGGGGTGTAACCCTGTCCTGAAATTCCAAACACCCTTCAAGAAGTACAACCCTGTCTTCGTTAACTTACAGGCACTGAGAGCTTTGAGGCCTGTGATTCCCAACACACTTGTGAAACCCAGACCCGTGTCCATTGACACCTGGGCTCTGCTCAGAACCCACAAGCCAGCCACCAGCTCCCCGAACTTGTACAGTACGTGTGGTGGCTGTTTACGTCCCTGCTTCTCTCAGATGAATGTTATGGGTTGTGAATGCCAACTCATTTTCCTCTTGGCCTGGGGAGCATCACTTAGTGCTTTGGCAAACACACCCCCATGGCAAACACACCCTCATGTCACACACTCTTCCCCAGCTTTGTCATTTAACTTGGCAGTCATTTATGAGGACCACCTGCGTGACCAGTTGCTTTTACAGTAGAACTGGAGGATTTGATGGGGAGTCCGGCGTGTCCAGGCTAGCACAGGGATAGGCTGGGGGGGGGGGGATATCAGCCAGGGAGCCCCCAGCCCAGCTGGGACTTGTAGGCGAACTCACCTCTTGTGTCTGCTTCTCTGGCCCAGCCAGAACAGGAGACAGGCCAGACAGGACTCTGGGACAGCCCTCCCTGCCCACCCTCAGCCCCCCTCTGACTGGCCAAGCTTTCTCTCTCTCCCTACAGGAGCCCTGCAGATCGAAAGCAGCGAAGAGACTGACCAGGGCAAATACGAGTGTGTGGCCACCAACAGTGCCGGTGTGCGCTACTCGTCACCCGCCAACCTCTACGTGCGAGGTAGGGAACGCCGTATCCAGGTCAAAGGCAGGGACCCGCCCCATCCTTTTCCCCACCCTGTTCGGGCTCACAGCCTCCGGGCTCCTCCGTCCCCTGCAGACCCCGGCTGCAGTGGGACCTTGGGTGAGGTGGCTACCCTCTCTGGACCTCAGTTTCCTTGCCTGTAAAATGGGGGTGGCTTAAATCCCCCTCCGTGCCTTATAACACATGCCCCATGGGCAGTAGGACTTGGGGAAGTCAGCCATGGCAGGATGGGAGGGAGCCAGGCGGCGGGGAGGGGTGTCAGTGTTGGGCCTACAGGGCCGGGGGAGCCTGCAGGCCTCTGCCCCGCCCCCCGCCCGCCCACCCACCCACCGAGTCAGCTTCTGTGGTGTGTCGTGCCTTCCCGTGTTGTGTGCTGGCTTTGCTTCTCCAGACTCTGTGGCCTCGTAGCTCCTCGCTTCACTGCCCCATGCCCCCCGTCCAGTGCCCTCAATCTAAGAGTTGGGGAGGGGTCTTTGAGGCTGGCCTCCTGCCCACTGGCCCATGCACCCTTGGCTGTCCCAGAGCCTGGTGCTCTCTGTCTCCTCTTAATGACCCTCAGGAGAGGACACGTTCAGGCCAATGGGAGGCCGGGGCCACAGCAGGCACATGCCCCGGCGGGGCCTGGTGGTTCATCCAGCTGAGACAGGCACGGCACCCAGCGAAGCAGTTGCTCACTGTTTCTGATTCCCACTTCATCATGCCCAGAATCGTGGGGTCTTTGCCTCAGTCCCCGCCCCCAAGGAAGCTTCTATACAAACTTCCTTCCTTCTGGGTCCCTGGGTGCCTCCTCAGAGGTGCACGGGGGCTCTGCTGCCCCCAGATGCCTCTGTCGACCCCTCTTCTCTCTGTGTCGGCTCTCTCAGGTCCTTTCAGAACTCTGAATCTGCCTCCTCCTCCATCTCACGCCTCCTAATGGCTGTTTTTGATAAGATGGGTGGTAGAAACAGCTTCCGCCGGGACACCAGGGCCCCATTCACACCTCAGGCCTGTCGCAGTCAGCTCTGTGTAATGGACCTGATTGCATCCTTCTCAAGACCTCAGTTTCCCCAATGCCGTACACCAAGCCCTAGTCATTCTCCACTGGGGAAGCCGGGTGGCTCTGCCCCCACCCACAAACCCTCGCCCCCTTCTGCCCCCATCAACCACAGCTCTCACTGGCCCTGAAGTGACTCCTTGGTTCTAGACCTTGGATTTGGCATCTCATGTCTGAGGAGGAGGTCGCGTGGAAGGGGGGGATGGGGATGTGGGCGTGTGGGTGGGCTGGAGGGTGGGGGCACATCTGATCCACCGCCACGGCACCTCTGGTGAGTTGTAACATGTTCATGACTTCGACTGACTGGTCTTCGTCTAACCTGCTTATTTCTCTGCCAACACCTGGGATGGGGGTTTGTACGTCTGGCAGGGCTCAAAAGAGAGAGTGGGGTTAGCAGGTGTGGGATGGGGAGGGGGTGTGGCCTTTAGCAGGGGTGTAAGAAGGGAGGGGGCCTTCTGTGTCCTCAGCCCCCAGAGGCGGGGTCCCCAGCATGAGCCTCCTTCCTTTGGGGGGCAGTTGAGGAGCCAGGTCCGGCATCCCAATCTTTGTCTGGGTCTCAGATGCTTCAAAACTGAATTGAGAAAAGAATCTAGAAAGGCAAATGTATGTCTTGTATGTCGAGGGCAGAGTAGAGGGGGGAAAAAAAAGGTCATTGCTGTTCTTTTTATTTTTTATTTTTTATTTATTTTTTATTTTTGGTTTAAAGAAAAAAAAAACTACGACAAACTATTGCAGCTTTTAGCCTTGGGAAGTCCTCTTTTTACTCTCTGTATCTCCCCTATTTTTTCTCTTCTCCCCATGTCATTGTGTTCCGCATCAAACCCCCTTTACATCCCTCAGAGCTTCGAGAAGGTTGGTGTGTTTTTTTCTTTTTTACTTTCTTTACCCACATTTTTACATTCTGAAAATGACACGCACATACACAAAACACACACAGACACCACACAGACACCATGCAGACATGCGCACACACACACACACACACACACAAAATGAACTAAATAAAAATGGAATGTGAATAAGAAGTAATAAATGCAAAGCAAACAAAACAAAACAAAAAACCGCCAAGTGAGAGCAAAACCCAGAAAGACACGAAAATCTCAGCCGCGCCCAGCCCGGCCCAGGGCCGGTCGCACACATGCGATGCTTGCATTGTGGTCGCCTCTGCATCCCTTGGTGATGTTGTTGCTAAGTTTTTTGCACTCCTCGTCGTCATGGTAACTTGGGCCTGATGCATGCTGGGAGAATGTAAAAATTTCTCTGCATGCTACTCTTGTTGGTTTGGTGAATTCCCAACGCCTTCTGTTGGAGTGTTTCTTGTCTTCCGTTTCGTTTTTCTGTTTTGGTTTTCTTCTTTTTTCTTTTTTCCTTTTTTTTTTTGTTTTTTTGGTTTTGTTTTGTTTTGGGGGGGGAAATTGATTGGTTTGTTGTTTCTCCCCCCACTCCCATCCCTTTCCCCTTGGTTCCCTTCTCCTCCAAAGCGATTTGTCTTTGGTTCTATCTTGTTTCTGTGCTATTTGGTTTCGGTTTCTTGGGCTGAGCTGTTCTGTGGTTGTTCTCAAAAACGCATTGTGATTTAAAAGCCAGTGTTCCTGTCCCAGCTATCATCCAGGAGGGTGGAAGGAGTCCCACAGCTGGGATGCTGGGGCAGAAAGTGACCGCCTTGTAGGCACCTGGGCACAAGGGAGGTAGCACAGATGGATGGTGGGAGGTCAGAGCCTGGAAGGGGTATGTGGGGAGAGCAGCCCAATTTACCTGACCTACTGGCCAGCCCCGTCTTTTCCAGGGCTAGAACCCAAGTACCCACTCCATCATGGCAGCCATATTGGAAGGGAGCTTAAGCAGACATAATCCCATTCTTCCATCTTAGCATGAGACTATTTCTCTCCCTTCCGAGGAACCCCCAAAACAGACATTTGAAGTGCATCTGAACAGGCACCAGCATTTTGAGTTCTCATTAAGTATAGTGACATGTCCAAATATGGATAATGGTCGATTTAAAATGGGGGTGTGGGATGGTGTGGTATCAGCACCATCCTTCCAGGACAAATATATGCTTGACACAGAGTCATCACTCCAAATGGCAGCTGGTGTGGATGGCTTTGTATGCATCCTGGCTGGGAACAGATCTGGAACTGCCCCTCAGAAAATATAGCATGACAGACTTTGGAAGAAATACTTGGCTGGTTATCTGTCCTGGAGCACTATGCCTCTGCCTCATAGGCAGCACTGGCTGCTTTCCTCACTCCTTCTCAGGCTCTGGGCCTAGTCACAGGCATCTTTTGTCCAGCAGCACAGCATGGTCACTTTCTGAGTACCTGAGCATCAGAGCTGGGGAATTCTGGAGAAGACCCAGGGGAGCCTTGGACACAGCCTCTCCCCCGTGCTGCCTCCCCAACTCTGCCTCTGCTTTTCTCTTCCTCTCTCTCTCTCAACTCTCTTTCTCTCTGTGTCTCTCTCTCACTCTTGCAAACCTTCAGAGATGCATGCCCCCATTTTCTGCTCACCCCCCAAGAAAAGGCAAGCCCTTTGGAGGTCTCATTTCAGCCCCAAAGAAAGCCCAATAAACCCCAATAAAATATCTGTTTAGATTTCTAACCACCAGACCCCACCCAGCTCACCGCCCAGCTCAGATGATAGTTGAGGGCAGAGTCCAGCCTGTTTGAGATCACTATTTTTCCCTCTTGTTCCCCATCCACCTTCTCTAAACTACCGAGGATTAACTCCAGAGCCAAGTAGGCAAGACAGGTTTAGGTGTAATAAGAAGGGATTTATTTCTCCTGTCTCCTTATTAACCAAGTGAAAGCTGCCAGTCTGACCCTTAGGGAAACCCCAAAAGAAGGGAGAAAAGGGTCTCCTAGCCCTTCCACCAAAGCTAGGCCTTGGTGAATTGGAACTGAGGGGACTGAGGGTTTCTGAAGACCACTTGGACTTTTTGGTGGTATAGCCTAGTGGTGAGAGCACAGGCTCTGGACTCTGACAGACCCGGATTCCAATCCTACCTCTTCCTCTCCCTAGCTATGTGACTTGGGCCAGTCATTTGATCATTTGGAGTCCCCATTTCCTCACCCAAACAGGAGAAATCATAAATGTGCCTAGCTCACAAAGTAGTTGTGAGGATTCCTTTGAGCTAACACTTGTCAGGCACCCTATGTAGTGAACATATAAAGTTGCCATTAGGATTGTTGTAAGAAAGGGAAGTAAATATTCAAGCAAATGATCTGGGCAAGTCACTTCCCTTCTTTGGGGTCCTCAGTTTCTCCTTTACATACCTCACCTGTCCACTGTTGGAATAATATAGCATATGGGAAACTGCTTTGAAAAGAATCATAGGACAGAAGCTCATTCATTTGCCCAATCCTCATTTTTTACTACTGGTTTTCTGAGCCCATCCCATAATCTCATTTCCTTCTGGCTCCAACCCCATCCCCATGAGATCAGTGGCCTCCTCAGAGCCACAGCTCTCAGCTTCCTCTGTGCCATTCCACCAAAAAGTGCAGCAGCCACAGAAGGGAGCAGTAAAAGCCCAGTTTAAGTATTAGGCTACCCTTGCAGAAAAGTACCAGCCCACCAGCAGAGATAGGCCACCTGGCATGTTCTGGCCTGAAAGCTACAAGGATTTACATTGTTGCCAGAGTAGCCAGTCTCAGGAATTAACTGCAAGGAATACCCCACCCCCAACCTAACTCTTCTTTTATCTGACAATCTCTAACTCTGGGTGATTCAGGTGGTGGAATATTCAGATTTGCCCTTCTCCTGCAATTTATCTCAGTGATCCAAAGGGCAGAGATCAAAACCATGCCCATCTTTTAATGTAGCTGGCAGCTCCACTCCCAGAATTCTCCTGGGGAAGATGATACTCAGGCTTTTGACAAGGTGGGAAAATGATCAGATTACATTCTCCCTGGCTGTTCATTTTCTTTCTTTCTTTCTTTCTTTTCTTTTTTTTTTTTTTTGTCTCTTTAAAATTGTAAGCTTTTAAGGTGTGACTTAGTGGCTAAAAGTGGTGTCTTTACCACCTGTCATAGCCACATAGCATTATTGAACCATGGTGCACGAGACCCATTAAAATGGTGTTCCGCTCACCTGATGCTGTGGAAACTCGAAGCAAGCTGGAGATATCAGAGAGAACTTTCCACCTTCAGGAGACTTAGGATATCTTCACGGTTTTGGAAGAGGCAAATGGGACTGGAATAATTTAACTCAAAGTCTCGGATGCTGAGCTAAGAAACCAGGACTTGGTGCCTGACACCAGTCAGGTCCAGATTGCCTCAATTTCCAGGTCTTCCTCAGAACGTCTTTTTGTGACCCATTCTCAGATCTTTCAGATCAATCCATAGCATGTAATTTTATGGGACAAATTATTTTGAAAATTAAATTTCTAGCACACAAGCCCTATAATTGGTGGATGTGACCTGTAGATGTTCCCCTTACCTCCTGCCCACTGCCCCACCCCCCAAAATGGGTAGATACAAATATTGGGCTCAGAACACCCTTCTCTATCCCCAGAAAGACTTCCATTGGGGTATGTTGGCCAGTTCCCCAATTCCTGCTGACCACACCTGGCCATGTCCCCCCCAATCCAAGTCCCATGACTTGACCCTGGGGTCTAGTGATGTTAGATCAGGACTCAGCCCTTCTCATCCCACCCTCATCCTGGGGGGAGAGGGGGCTCCAGGGGTGGGGAGGTGGGCGACCCTCCATTGGGGCATGGCGGGGAGCCAGGAGGGGGGCGTTCTGCAGGAACACTGAGCTCTAAACACCTCTCGTCTGCTGCCTGACTTACACCCTTTGCATTGCTGTTTCCTCTGTTTTTTGGAGGGGGGAGGTTGGGGGTCGTGAGGGGACAATTAGATTACACCTTGTCATTTGGAAAGCCCCATGTCTCTGGCGGCCACAGCGAGGGGCATGAGGGGAGTCAGCCAATTGGCAAGAACCGGGTGGGATAAAAAAAGAGGAGGGGAGAGAGGGTACCAAAAAATAAAAATTAAAAAAAACATCTATGGTGCTGCAAAACATCCAGCTCAAAATGCCAACTACTTGCCAAGGCTGCTGGTCAGCCCGTGGGCCAGGGGTCCAGCCAGGTCCCTCTGGGCCTTGCACGCTATGTTGGTGGCAGAGGGAGCTGGCGGTGGGAGTGGGGAGCCTAGAGGGAGGGGATGGGGCACGACAGGATGGTAGAGGAGGGGGAGGGGAAGGAAGATGCCCTAGGCAAGCCGAGAGGCGGTGCCCATCCTCCCTGGACCACAGGCTGGGATTCAAAGGAGGGGCCGAGAAATGGGCTTTGGAATTAGGCTTCCAACCCCCTCCCTTCCCCCCGACAGGTGTAATCTAAGCTTAACAAACCCCTTGGAGGCTGCACAACTTCTTGGCATCTCTCCTGCCCTCCCCATACGCATATTCATTTTGGAGTTTGGAGAAGCATCCAGAATCTTCTCTCACCCCAAAATGCCCAGCAGAGCGCCCCCCCTCCCCTCGGAGCTGTGGCTTGCTGGATCGTTGAGATGTCTGACACTGTCGGGTTCCCTACCTAGTGCTTCAATCAGATCACCTCACTTTTGAGTTTCCTTCCCCACCTTCCTCTACCCCCCACCCCAACCCTGAACCCCCTTTTTGGTTTTTGAGTTTCTGCCTCTTCCTGCCTGGGGGAGGGGTCGTCTCCTGGTTGCTTTGACGGTTTTTGAGTTGTTTTTCCATGTGAATCGGGGTTTGAAGCGACCACCCCCCCAACCTGCTACCCCCCCCACCGCCCACCCTTCCGACCCCCTCGCCCACGCGGGTCCCCCTCACTGGGACCCTCCGGCTACTCGGTGACGAGAAGAGCTGGAAACCAGAGCCAGCTGAAGCGTGCTGAGGACCAAGGCTGGTGTGGTCCCCTTATAACCCGCCTGGACCCTCCATTCAGGTCGGTAATTGGGGGCGGAGGTCCCACGGGGCCTCTCCGTCCTGTGGGCTCCGCACCCACCTTATTTTCTAACCTGCACCTCAAGCTTGCAGCTGGGGGTGGAAAGATGATGTGGGTGGGTGTCAGCACCATACGGGGCAGAACACAGCGTCAGCCACCTGCCCTTGCTGGCTGGGAGGATGCCCAGGGGCTTTACAAGGCCCACAGTGGGGGTCTGAGTCACATAGTGCCAGTGGGCATGATCCTCCTCAAACTCGTGGCAAACCAGCCTCTGCCTACAGGTCACTCCTAGAAACAAATGAGGTGGGTGAGAAGCAAGTAGGCAAAGTCTCTTAGGTGTCAGAGAAGCCTTTACAGATTATTAGCAGGCCCATTTAACTGATGGCTGCTGGCCGTATTGGGGATTGCGTGCACTAAAATTACTGTTGCTGATAAATGCCCTCCCACAATTAACTGACTTATAGATAACAACCTTTACAGCAAGTCTTTTACATATTCAAGATGTGTGCTTTGTCTCCACTTCTAAAAAGAGTCAGAATTGCCTTCCAAATTAATACCCCCTAAGGGGAGATATTTGAAAATAAGATCAGAAATGAACAGCACCTTTTGGATGAGATGTTGACCCTTACAGAAGAGATAAGTTGGCCTGACATGTAACCTTTAGATCCTAAAGCTAGATCTTACTCCCTTTGATGTTCCAAAAATCTTTTTGGGTATGAGTCTTTTACTGATGGCTTCTGGGCATTTATTATGAGGGCTGCTGGGTATTATTCAACTGGTGGCTACTGGCCACCAGTAGTATCACCAATAGTTGATAGAGCTGTATGTAGGTGATGGGTACTTTTGCCCTCCTTGGTGTCCTCAGAAGGTGGGGACACACAGGCTCGAAATAGCTGATGCCAGGAAGAGACACCTGGCCATAATCCTTGCTACTCACCGTGATGAGAGAAGCTCATTTTATCTGAGAGGCAGAGACCAGGCAGGCCTGGCTTTGAGCTCTGGCCACCCCACTTCCTTCCTTTGTGACTTCCAGTAGTCCTGTCATATCTCTGAGCCTCTGCTCCCTCACCTGCAAAATGGGCATAAAGATATTTGCCTCTGATACTTAAAGCAAGGCAGGGATTCAATAGAAATTCTTATTTTTCTGTTTTTTTCTTTTCTTTTTTTAAACTGTATTTTATTTTCAGACTCCCTTAAGGTAGAGAATCTATTTGATCTTCCCAGCAGCTGAGAGGCTAGAAGGTAACCTCACCAGTCCCATGCCTGGACTGAGTACCTACTGCGTGCCGGGCACTGCCCCAGTCAAATTAATGCCATTTTCAGCAGGTTACCCAACTGCCTCCACTTTACAGATGAGGAAACTGAGGCTCCAGGAGGATGGGGGTCCTTCTCAAGGCCACAGGGCTCATTCAGCCACATCAGTTTGCCCACCTCTGCCTGGAGAGGTTTTGTGTGGGATTCTGAGTCCTTCAGCAGTTCACTAGTCTGTGCGATTTGAGCTTTGGGACCTCCCATTTGTTAAGCCCTAAAAGGGGGGTGGGGTATCATTGAGAAATGATCTGAGAGGGTCTTTAGAGAGAGGCTTAAGCAGGGCGGGGTTGGTTTGCTCCGAAGGTTGTTTCTCCATGAGGAGCCCACCCCTGTGGCCACCTCGAACCCTGGGCCGAGGCTCTTGAGTGCCGGGCGGAGAGGCCAGATCCTGTGTTCTGCCGAGGGGGCACCTCCCTGGGGAAGCCACAACCTCCTCCTTTCAGACCCCGATTTTCAACCCCACACCCATTCCATGATTTTTTCTTCTTGCTTTTGGGTGTCGTGTTTCATTTCGGAGGGGTTTTTGGTTTGTTTGTGTTTTGGATTCTTTTTCTTTTTTTTTTTTTTTTTGGTCCCCCATTTGTTTTTTCTGGTTTTGTTTTGGACGTCGATGCCGTTTTCTGTCCTTGATTAATTAGCTCCCCCCACGCTCATCCCCCATTGTGCTCCATTTCCATGCCAACGCAGCGTGGCATTGTCCCCTCCCCCCCCCTGTGCCTCGCTGTGGATACCGGCGGCTGGCCTGGACCGTGTCCGCTGGCTGGCCGGACCCCATTCTTCCCCTACTCCCCCACCCTCCTCCCAGCCCTGCCAGAAAGCCATCCCCCCATCCCAGCCCCCCGCTGCCCCTCACCCCCACTCTGTCTGCATGGCCCCTCTGTCACCCCCTGCCACAACCCCTCCCCTCGAGCGGTACCTTTCACTCCCTCCATCCTGTCTCCAGTGTGACTCTGGACTTTTCGTGGGGCTTCGTTTTCCGAAGGGCTGCCAGCTTCCAGACCCTCACATCCACCCCCGTGGAGCCCCCCCTCCTCTTTGCCTCCTGCCCAGGTTCAGGGAACAGGTGTTGGGATTTCCAGTGAGGGACCAAGGCTGGAAGGGAGGGAATTGAGGTTGGTCGTCTTCCTCTCCTTGAGTCCCCTCTTCAGTAAAGTAGGTGAGACCCCCTAAAATCATACCCCGTTAGGCTGCATCCCCCAATACCGGGTGAAAATCCGAGGCAGGTGGGGCTGGTGAGAGTCACGAGCCTGCACTTGGTGGCCCTAATGAGTCATTTAGCTCTGCGGAGCCTCCAAGCCATCATCCATGCAGCTGAAACAAGACTCCTTTACCCACCCAAAGCTGGGGACCTACCCACGTGGCTTGTTTAGGTCCTAAGATGTGACCTGGGCACAACCCCTTTGCAGTGAGGATTTGCTAGGTTAACCTGAGTCCTTCCCACGGCAGTGAAACATCTCGCAAGGGACAGCAGCTTTTGCAAGTTCAGGTGCCCGTTACCCATCTGACTTCCGAAAATGGAGCCCCCGAAATGCGTCCTGCCGCCTTCATGGTCTGCAAGTTCGGGACAGAAGGCTGCATCCACCTCCCGCTAAGAAATGCACAGAACATGTCCCTGTTTTTTCAACGTTCAAGTTCATTCCCTTGTTTATTATTATTATTATTATTATTATTAATATCCTATTTATTCTGCCAGGGCTGTGATGTGACAATGTGGTGTGTCACATTGGGTCACATCGCTAGAATTAATATGCAGCATTAAAGTGGGCCCCCTCCCCCCTCCGTCTTTCTTTCTCTGTCCCTTCCTCTCTCTGTCCCTGTGTTCCTGCTTTTCTCTCTGTCTCTTGGCTCATCTGTCTCCTCTCTGGTTCCCACGTGCGTGTGCACTAGACGTTCTCAAATCCAGGCCTCCCCTTAGCATTCCCTCTTTCTACATCCTTCCTCCCTCTCTCCCTCTCTCTCTCTCTTTCTGTCTCTCTTTCTCTCTGAACCTATTTTGCATGATGTTTGTGACTCTGAGAGCTGCATCTATTGATGGAAACTTGTCAGATCCGACAGAAGCTTTTAGAAGGGTTTCTATACCCAAAAACCACAAAAATTTCATTAGAGTTTCTCATCTTTTCCTTGAGGGCCCCCAGGGAAGTGGGTGGGGCCCTGGAGTCACCCAAGGGGACGAGGGCTGGGGTCCGAGATCCCAGGCTCCTTCTGCCTCTATGATCACCCCTGTCCCCGTCACCAGAGAGCCAGGGAGGGTCTCCGAAGTGGCTGTCCCTCACTCTCGGGAGCAAACGGCGTGGGGGGTGGGGGGCTGCTCTCTGAAGCCACGTCCATCAGCAAAGATGAGAAACCACTGATAAATTTTTGTGTCTGTATCTGTGCTGTGATCAGCCACTCTGGTCTATGAAACCCTGTCGCTATGAAATAATGCTTCATGTCTCTTGATTATATATTGATATATCTCTCTATATATTGTTTGTGAAGTACCTTCTTTTGAAGTTTTTGGTTTCTTTGTGTTGGAATTTGGTTTTTTGATTTGGCTTTTTTGTTTGTTTTCTTTTCATTTGGGGGGAAAAATCAATTGGGGGAAAGGAAACAGCCTTGTTTATATTTAAATTGTTTTCCACTTTTTTTTTTCCTTTTTTTCTTTCTTTCCTTCTTTCTTTCTTTCCTTCCTTCTTTCTTCCTGCTTTTCTTTCTTTTTCCTCCCCACTCTGTCTCCCCACCCCTTCCACCCATCCTCCTCCCTCGCTCCCTCCCCCCCCTCCCCAGTCCGACGTGTGGCTCCTCGTTTTTCCATCTTGCCCATGAGCCACGAGATCATGCCAGGGGGCAACGTGAACATCACCTGTGTGGCCGTGGGCTCGCCCATGCCCTATGTCAAGTGGATGCAGGGGGCCGAGGACCTGACGCCTGAGGATGACATGCCCGTGGGTCGGAATGTGCTGGAACTCACGGACGTAAAGGACTCGGCCAACTATACTTGCGTGGCCATGTCCAGTCTAGGCGTCATCGAGGCAGTGGCCCAGATCACAGTGAAATGTAAGCAGGGTCCACAGGGCGCGGGGTGGTGGCAGTGTGGGCTGGAATGGATCCCCAACTCCAGGTGCAGATGGGAGGCAGAGTTGGAAAACCGCTGAGTTCTCGCTTTGGCTTTGGTCATTCATGACTGTGAAGAGGGCAGCTGTTCTTTGAACAAATATTTACTGGTTATGAATTATTCTGGGTCAGGCTCTGTGCTCTATTGAGCTCACAGGCCAGTGGGGGAGACACCCGTGTAGCCAGGCAGCGGTAATAGGGAATCATTAGAGCTGTGACAGGGGGTACAGAGCCCATCAGATCCCTACAGTAAAGGTCCCATCTCCCATGATAGTTAGGTCAGGGAAGGGGACGTCTCCAGTGAAAGACTAAAGGTTGAACAGGAGTGAGCCAGGCAAAGAGAATGAGGAACAGTGTTCGGGGAAGATGGAACAGCCTGTGCAAAGACTCAGGGAGTCTGGGGGGAGGAAACAGGTGATCATAGGTTCTCTCTCCTGATGTCTCAAGTTTGTGGTGAGATTCAGAGAAGGGTGCCCTCATAATATATCTTCGACGTTTTAGAGCAAGGGCCAACAAACTACAGCCTGTGGGCCAAATTTGGCGCTCCACTTATTTTTTATAAATAAAGTTTTATTGGCACACAGCCATGCCAGTTCATTTACACTTTGTCTGTGGAAGCTTTTGGGCTGCCATGGCAGAGCTGAGTAGTCTTGACAGAGACAGCCTGGCTTGCAAAGATGAAAATATTTACTGTCTGGCTCTTTGCAGGAAGAGTTTGCCAAGCCTTGCCCTAGGGCTGTAGAAAGTATCAGCCTTGGATGGTTTGCTGGTTATTTTCCTGAGGATTGAACTTCTCTGGCAAATGCTTCCTGGGGCCAGTGTCACGTGAGGTCTTGGGACAAGTGGGAGAGAGAGTCACAGCAGATGTGAATGGAGCTCAGCCCCCGCTGGTGGGGAAAACACACAGATGGAAAGTGAGATAACCCTAGACAGACGGTGAATTGGGCATGGGCGCCTCTAGCCAGGGTGATGAGGAGACCTTGTGGAAGGACGTTTGAGAAAGAGCCAGCCACACAGCTGTCTGCGGGTGAAACAGGGAACAGCAAGGGTGAAGTGGGAACAGACAGAAAGTGAAATTGGCTGAGCAGAGTGAACCACAGAGAGCTCTGTAGACTGGGGCTGTGAATGTTTCTTTAAACAGTAAATATTTTTCTGAAAGAGCAAATATTTCTCTTAAAAAGTAAACATTTTCAGCTTCTCAACTGTGCCATGGAAGCATAAAAGCAGCCTTCAAGGGCTGGCCCTTGGCTCACTTGGGAGAGCGTGGTGCTGACCACACCAAGTCAAGGGTTAAGATCCCCTTACCGGTTATTTAAAAAAAAAAAAAAGCAGCCTTCAATAATATGTAAGCATGGTTGTGTTCCGATAAAACTTTATTTAAAAAATCGGGTATTGGGCCGAGCCCGTGGTGCACTTGGGAGAGTGCAGTGCTGGGAGCGCAGCAGCGCTCCCGCCGCGGGTTCGGATCCTATATAGGGATGACCGGTGTGCTCACAGCGCTCACTGGCTGAGCGCGGTGCGGCCGGGCTCAAAAAGGACAAATAATAAATAAATAAATAAATAAACACATCGGGTGTCAGGCTGGCCGGTTAGGTCACACAGAGCACAGTGCTGATAACGTACCAGCCAGCCACCAAATAAAAATTAAAAACAGGTGCCAGCCCTTGGGCTGTAGTTTGCCAGCTGTTACTGTAGATGATAAAATGGGGTCTTTAGGCTTGTGGTTACTGCCAAGGAAATCAAAGCTCAGAGAGGGCAGTTGTGTGTCCAGAAGTCACACAGCCTTCGGGGTCTTCAACCAGTTCATCCAATGTGTGACCCTGCCCCCCACCCACAGCTCTCCCCAAAGCCCCTGGGACTCCCATGGTGACAGAGAACACAGCCACCAGCATCACCATCACGTGGGACTCGGGTAACCCGGACCCTGTGTCTTATTATGTCATCGAATATAAATCCAAGAGCCAGGACGGGCCGTATCAGATTAAGGAGGACATCACCACCACGCGCTACAGCATCGGTGGCCTGAGCCCCAACTCTGAGTACGAGATCTGGGTGTCGGCCGTCAACTCCATTGGCCAGGGCCCCCCCAGCGAGTCGGTGGTCACCCGTACGGGCGAGCAGGCGCCAGCCAGCGCGCCGCGGAACGTGCAGGCCCGCATGCTGAGCGCCACCACCATGATCGTCCAGTGGGAGGAGCCGGTGGAGCCCAACGGCTTGATCCGTGGCTACCGTGTCTACTACACCATGGAGCCCGAGCACCCCGTGGGCAACTGGCAGAAGCACAATGTGGACGACAGCCTGCTGACCACCGTGGGCAGCCTGCTGGAGGATGAGACCTACACCGTGCGCGTGCTGGCCTTTACCTCCGTGGGCGACGGGCCCCTCTCGGACCCCATCCAGGTCAAGACGCAGCAGGGAGGTGAGACGTGGGAACGTTAGGATTCGGGGCTACAGCAACCAGGAGCGCGGGGCTATAGCATGCAGTGACCGTGCCCAGCATCTGTCTGGTTGCTCCTTGGAAGCTGCGAAGCAATTTATGCATCCCACCTGTGCTTTAAGATATCTTCATGCTAGTGTTGAAAATCAGGGAGTTGTCCCAGAAAGTCCAAATTTTTGGCTTCCCTTGGAAAATTCGACATGGCAAGCCACTGGGGCAGCGATCGCACGTCCAGATGGATCCCAGTGGCTGTGTTTGAGACAAGGGTGTGGTGTCCTCGCACCTTCCCGTTCTCTGTTTAATCCCTGCCCCCGTCGGTGTTTGAGTCTGAGAACCCCGATCTGCTGCTGCCTCTTGAGAGAGCGGTGCTGCCTCTTGAGAGAGTGGTGCTGCCTCATTTGAAATACAGGTTGAGCATCCCTAACCCGAAAATCTCAAATCCAACATGCTCCAAGATCTGAAAATTTTTGAGCGCCGACAGGACACTCAAAGAAATGCTCCTTAGAACATTTCAGATTTCAGATTTTCAGATTAGGGTTATTCAGCCAGTTAAGTTTCTATAAATATTCCAAAATCTGAAATACTTCTGGTTCCAAGCATATTGGGTAAGGGATACTCAACCCACAATAAATGAAAGATGCCTCGACCCTCTGTCAGTGGGCTGGTCCCCCTCCCTGCTCAGGTTGAAGGATCCGGGAGGGCCACTGAGGCACGTGGGACCCCAGCTCTCTGCAGGTTCTGACCTTCTACTTTGGGGCTCAGGTTCTCAAAACCCAAAATCCAAGAGGACTCAGGCACCTGCCTAAGCAAAGGGACGGGATGGTTGGAGCTCTGTCTCTGTGTGGCAGATATAGGATGGAGATCCATATTTTAAAATATGCCCACCCACCCCACCCCCCATTTCTCAGTCACTTAATTTGTAGGGGGTGAGGATGGCACTGGAGTGATTGGAGAGATGGATTTTTAAATGTTTCTCTCCATTGGAAGAAAAGAGGGTGGGGGGATTGAGGTGGACAAGTGACATCAAGGGAAGATAGGGGGTTCCCAAGAAAATAAGAGAGATAACAGTGGGAGAACAATCCAGAAACATCCAGAGCCGAGCAGCCCTTCCTTCAAGGCAGTGCTGGGCTTCTCTTTTTGGGAGAGCGGGGACCCCTGACAGGTTGGGCACCCTTCATGGGGTGGACCCCCCTCCATGACTGTCCGTCTCCCCGCTTTCCTTCCCTGCACCGCCCCCAGTGCCAGGCCAGCCCATGAACCTGCGGGCAGAGGCCAAGTCAGAGACGAGCATCGGGCTGTCGTGGAGCCCCCCGCGGCAGGAGAGCATCGTCAAGTACGAGCTCCTCTTCCGGGAAGGCGACCACAGCAGGGAGGTGAGGTGGCCCGGCAGGGAGGGGCGGGGACCAGGCTGGCCTCTACCCCCTGCCCCCGCGCTGGCCTTCTCCGGGTGTCCCTCTGAACCTCTGTCCCCGACTGTCTCTCTCCCCCTTCTCCCTGCCCCTACTGATTGCTGATTTTTCCCTTTCACACTCCCTTCTGTTTCTGTGTCCCTCGGTGTCCCTGTCCTTTCTCCCCGCTTGCCTCTCTGCGCACCTTTTTCTCTCTCTTTGCTCTCCTGTGTCTGTCTCTCTCTGTCTCCATCTGTCATTATTGGTGTCACTGTCTCTCTTTATCTCTGTTTGTCTCTGTCTTTGCTGCTGTTGGCCTCTCGGCCTCTGTCTCTGTGTATGTGTCTCTCTCTGACTCTATCTCCCTGTCTCTCTCTGTGTCTCTGCTTATCTCTCTGTCTCTGTCCTTCTGTCTCTCTGTCTCTGACTCTCTGTCCCCTCATCCCTCTTCTCTCCACACCCCCATCCTCCATGCCCCCAGGTGGGGAGGACCTTCGACCCGACGACCAACTTCGTGGTGGACGACCTCAAGCCCAACACGGAGTACGCCTTCCGCCTGGCGGCCCGGTCGCCACAGGGTCTGGGCGCCTTCACCTCGGTGGTGCGGCAGCGCACGCTGCAGTCCAGTAGGTGTCTCGCGGGGCCACCCTTCTCTGCGGGGGGGACCCGCGGCCCAGCCACACACGGCCCCTCCGTGGACTGACCCAGGTGGAGCCTGCCACGGGGGGTGCGGGGCACCTCTGGGCCGGTCCCCACTTTACTCTTAGGCCTTGGACACGTCCGCCCATGCTGTGCCTCAGTTTCCCCTCCAGTGCAGTGAGGGTCTCTGTGTCCCTGGGCCTGGTGGTCTGGATCGAGACTCGAGGAGGAGAAGGGGCTGATTTTGCCCCTAGTTCAGGGGGTGTTGCTGAGGCACCTCCTCTCTCCTCCCCTTCTCCTGGATTGGGGGCTGAGGGAACAGCCTTGCTACCCCCATTTCCCAGGAGTTTTGAGGGGTGCAGTGAGGCTGGAGTCGCAGCCAAACCCCATCGTTCTCAGAGAGAGCAAAAGACACAGACAAACCATCTCCCCAGTGGCCCTTCCTTCCCTGGGCAGGGAACCATGGCTCTTAAGAACCCAGGACAAGGTCCCCAATTGCTGAGGGTGGGGGAGGGGCAGGTTCGGTGTCAATGCCAGGTTTTGGGTGGGGAGGGGGTGCAGCCCCAGTTAGGGGCTTTCAGATTCCTGGAGTTCTTTGCTGTGCCCGCCCGGCCTCCCTGCCGCAGACAAGTCACCCTAGACCCGACAGCTGGCTCTGGGCCACACTGTGGCCCCTGCTGCTGCCACCGCCACCCTCTCTGCCTGCTTCAAGCTCGGACCTAGGCAGGACCCTTCTGCTGTCTCCCTGCCTCCCCCACCTCCCTTCACCCCCTCCTCTCCTCTCAGCCTATCCCCAGGTGACCTTCCTGCCAGGGTGGGCTTCCCGCCGTGGTCCCCTCGCACTCCATGCCTCCCCCCCTTCTTGGTCAGTCACCCCAGGCTTTGTTCCAGAAGCAGCCGCCGTGTCCAAACCTTCAAGCCCCCTGGGTGTGTGCACACAAGGGGGTCTCGGGTCAGTCGGGGTGACATCAACTCGGGCCGGGGCATCTGAGCCGCTGGGATCAGGGGCCTTGGAGACACACAACCTCCCGCCACCTCCCCCCAGCTCCCCATCCCTCCTTCCCATTCCCCTCTGTGCCGAGCCGAGCTGAGCGCTCAGCAGCTCAGGGTGTCCGGGCGTGTCTGCATAAGGTGGAGTCAGTGAGGGTGGCCCGTGGCTTGGGTGGCCACCCGAGAGACCGGCAGAGGTGCCGCAAAGGTGAGTACACGCCGGTCTTGAGTAGGTTCACAAAGACGGCCCACCCTGCGTGCCCCCCGCCCACCCTGGCAGCTCTGGACTGCACCCCCAGTCCACAGCCCAAAGCCAGCCCCCGAAACACTCCCTCCAACCACGCTGTACACGTGTGGCTGTTTTTCTGCACACACCTGCCCCGTCCCGTCCTGAGACATCACGCAGGTTGGGCTGGATTGTGAAGGACGCGACCTCCAAGGTCACCTAGAGAGTGGCTTCGGCCCAGCCACGTGAACCTCCGGGGCGGCCCAGGACAGGGAATGGGGGACAAGAGACTCCCCGCTTCTCACCCCGAGACGGGTGGGACCCAAGAGAACTGGCAGCAGAGACTCAGGGCCAGGCGTATCCCCCCGGGGGCTGTGGGCTCCTTAGGCTGAACACAAGGGTAGGTGGAGGCCAGACCACTCAGCCGTGGGTCTCCCCCGACACGTCCCACCCTCCTGCCTCATTGGCGCCAGCCCAGAACTGCAGTGGCCACGCTGGTGACCGGAGACCCACCAAGAGTTGGGTCTGGCCTTGTAGCTGAGCACTCCGCCGTTCCCTCCCTCGTAAGAAAGTCTTATAAGTTAGCAGTTGAAGAGTGGAAGGTAGGTAACCAGACTGGGAGTTTTCTGGAAGGCGCCTTTCTTTCTTTTATTATGGTTTTTCTCATCATCATCACCATCACCGTTGTTTCTTATTTTATTATGGTTTTGGTTTTATTTTGCCTCCCCCTTTCTCAGCAAATCCATTCCTTCCGGAACATTCCTTGGTTGATTTTTCCGTTCCTGCCTGATTCCCACCCCACCCCCTCCAGGGCACTTTTGGTTGGGGTGGCTGGTCAAGAAATGGGGGAGGGGCCTCCTGTGTCTAGTTTTAGGGGAGGGATCTCCAGTGTTTCACTTACAGTGAGGCCAAGGGGTCATTCTAGTTGAAGTAAGCTATTGAGGTGGCTTCCAGTGTCCCAATGTTCTTGAGGACCCAGAGCTCGGATGGGTCTCTGAGTCTCAAAGCCTAGCACAAGGGTGCATACGTAGTAATTCCTCAATGAACACCTGCTTGACAAATGAAGCTGGCATAATGGTGACAGTTTTCACTACCTTGACATCAAGCAAGGCTCATCACCTCCCTGGGCCTCCCTCCAGGTGGTGCAGGTCTAAAGTGGGCAGGCAGTGTGGGAGTCCGCAGCTGGTGCAGGCTGAGGTCTGAGCTTCCAACCCCAAGCCAAGACAGCCCATGAACAATGGCTAAATCTGGGGGCAAATCTGGACTTTGTCACCTCCTCACCATGTGCCTTTGGGCAGGCAACTTGCTATATCTGATCCTCAGTTTCCTCACCTGTAAAATGGAACCCACCCCACTTCGGGGTTTCCAGAAGGATTTAGAGAGGCGATATTTACGTCATGCCTCCAGGATAGGTCCAGGCACCCAGTAGTTACACAACCA